>NC_064641.1:312946620-313251442 GCF_023864345.2 Schistocerca serialis cubense
GTAATCGGTAATTCTGTAAATTTA
Source organism: Schistocerca serialis cubense (assembly GCF_023864345.2). Classification (NCBI taxonomy): domain Eukaryota; kingdom Metazoa; phylum Arthropoda; class Insecta; order Orthoptera; family Acrididae; genus Schistocerca; species Schistocerca serialis. The sequence goes on from NC_064641.1 coordinate 312,946,645, forward strand.
AAATGTAAATGACAAAGTATGGAATCTCAGCTTAATGCACAAGGGCGTAAGCATTGGTCTCACAAATTTATGTGCGAGGAGATCGGCAGAATAAAAGTAATTTATTTGCTTAAAGAAGATTAGAATGAGTTGTACTGTACATAATATTTGAGGGCGAAATTTCAAGGGGTTATTTATATCTGTTACTTGTAGTATTTTCCTTGGATTTTTTGTAATATGTGTAACTTTCTTGAAATTATTGCTCACACAGAATTTGGTGCGTTGAGGTCGCTAAACCACATAATTTTAACACTTTACTTACCACCAGGCCTCAGAGGCCCATCCACGAAGTTTATTCTCTTCTCTGTTGGTAATTACGTATTTTATTCTAATGAAATCTTATGACCTTTACTACTTTGTCAAGTTAGTCATAATGATGGGAAAAATATAAAAATTTACTTACGGGTTTGTGTTAAAGTGTTGGTGCACGTTTCCTTCCGTAGGGGACTCGCAGGCCCCTGCAGTGTGAAGTAAGTTTGCAACTAGCAGATGTCTGTCTGCGTAGCGTCTGTTACATCATTTGGCGTTGTAAGCTCTCGCTGTTATTCTTTCGGTGTTCAACAGTCCTCCATGTGATATGCACAAGCTTATTTTCGTGCAACATTTTATAACAGTTGTCTGTTTTACAAACTGAAAATGTCAGAGGGAAGAAGACTATCAGTTGAGGAGCTAAGGGAATTGTGGGAGCAATCTTACGATTCTGAAAAATTACATAGTGAATTTATGTTTTCAGTGGTGATCATAGACGGCCGGAGTGACCGAGCGGTTCTAGGCGCTACAGTCTGGAACCTCGCCACCGCTACGGTCGCAGGTTCGAATCCCGCCTCGGGCATGGATGTGTGTGGTGTCCTTAGGTTAGTTAGGTTTAAGTAGTACTAAGTTCTAGGGGACTGATGACCTCAGAAGTTAAGTCCCATAGTGCTCAGAGCCATTTCAACCACTTGATGATAATAATGAGGCAGATGACACTGAAAACTCAGAAGTCAACGAAGATAATAATCATGAAGAATCCATTTGCGAAGACGGAGAAAAACAATTTAGTGCAAATTGTGGTGACATATTGTTTTCTCGTAATGGGAACGAAATGTGGGCGACAGCTTCTAAAACTGGAATTTCTGGTAGGCTGAGCGAAAATGATATTTTGAAAGAAGACCAGGGACCTATACGTTATTCGATTAGGAACTGTGATGATGAAGAATGTTGTTTCATGTGACCCCTCATTGGAAAAGTGTTTTTGTGGACCAATAAGGAAGGTCGAATCGTTTACGAGGACTGGGTGTATATAGACATACATGAAATGAAAAAAGATGCTTGGAGCTTATAAGTGAAGAAATTAAGATATCACTCAGGTTTGGAACGTTGAAAAACTCCGACCACTGTTCAACGAAATTATTTCTCGCAACCGCTTACACGCTGTTCTGAGAGTTTTGGACTTTGACATTGTAGCAGCCGGACGTGAACATAAGACTAGTCACAAAAAAGAGAAATTTTTGAGATGTGGCTAACTATCCTTAGAGATGCCTGCAATTCTGTATGTTGCATGATCGTGGGTGAACAGTTGGTCATGTTTCGAGTTCGCTGTCCAGTTCGAAAATACATCCCATCAGAGCCTGGTACAACGTTCTGGGCACTTCTTTCTCTCTCACGTCAAGCTCTAAAGCAATAATGACCATACATACCTCTTCTATACAATCCAGCTGGGTTTCATTCTGTCCCTGAACGTGAAGGAAGTACTTTTTTTTGTTTTGTGTCATCAGTTTTCTGGCCGGTTTGAGGCGCCCTGCCAAGCATTTCTCTCCTGTGCCAATCTCTTCATCTTAGACTAGCGCTTCCAACTTAGCAGAGGTGGGTAGCCGCGTTGTCTTTGGCACCTTGCCACGGTTCGTGTGGCTCCCATCGTCGGAGGTTCGAGTCCTTCCTCGGGCATGAGTGTCTGTATTGTCCAATAGAATTCCATAACTTCATCTACTTCGTGACCATCAAACTTGATGTTATGTTTCTCACTGTTCTCATTTGTGCTACTTCTCATTACTTTATTCTTTCTTCCACTTTCCCTCTATTCATATTCTGTACTCATTAGATTGTTTATTCCATTCAGCAAATCATGTAATTCTTCTTCAGTTTCATTTCATAACAATGTCATCAGCGAATCATATCACTGATATCTTTTCACCTTGAATTTTAATTCCATTCCCGAATATTTCTTTTATTTCCATCATCGGTACTTCGATGTACAGATTGAACAGTGGGGACGAAATACTACGTCTCTGTCTTACAGTCTTTTAGTCCGAGCACTTCGTTCATGGTGATCTACTCTTATTCTGTTCATTCTTGCATATACTGTATATTACACTATTTTTCTCAGAACTATGAATATCTTACACCAATTTCCATTGTGGAACGTTTTTTCTAGGTCGGCAAATCCGATGAATGTGTTTCGACTTTTCTTTAGTCTTGTTTTCATTATCAGCCGCAACGTCATAATTACCAGTCTGGTGCCTTTTAATTCCTAAAGCCAAACTGGTCGTCATCTAACAGCTGATCAATTTTCTTTTCCATTCTTGTGTATTTTTTCTTGACAGCAACATGGATGCGTGAGCTGTGAAGCTGACTATGCTGTTATCCTCGCACTTGTCGGCTCTTGCTATGTTTAGAAATGTGTGGATGATAATTTTCCGAAAGTCAAGTGTCGCCAGACACGTACATTCTACCCACCAACGTTAATAGTCGTTTTGTTGCCACTTCCCCAATGATTTTAGAGATTCTGAACGAGTGTTGTCTACCTGTGTGGCTTATTTGATCTTATGTCATCCAAAGCTTTCATAAATTCTGATTCTAATACTGGAACCCCTATTTCTTCTAAATTGTTCCCTATCTCTTCTTCTATCACATCAGACAAATCTTCCCCATGATAGAGGTCTTCGGAGCACTCTTTCCGCTCTCTCCTCTGCATTTAACAGTAGAATTCCCGTTGCACTCTTAATATTAGGTCCTTCCTTTAATTTCACCGTAGGTTATTTCAACTTTCCTATATGCTGAATCTGTCTTTCCACATCATTTCTTTTTCAATTGCTTCACATTTATCATGCAGAATTCTCTACACTTCCTATTCATTTCATTCCTCAGCGACTTGTATTTCTGTATTCCTGAATCTCCGTGTACATTTTTGTATTTCCTTCTTTCATCGATCAAGTGAAGTATTCCTTCTGTTACCCATGGTTTGTTCTCAGCTACCTTTCTTGTACCTGTGTTTTTCTTTCCAACTTCTGTGACTGCGTTTTAGAGATGTCCATTCCTCTTCAACAGTAATGCCTACTGAGTTATTTCGTCATTGCTGCATTTATTGCCTTAGAGATCTTCATGCATATCTCGTCATTCCTTAGTACGTTCGTATCTCACTTCTTTGTGTATTGATTCTTCCTGACTAATCTCTTAAACTTCAGCCTACTCTTCACCACTGCTACATTGTGAACTGAGTCTATATATGCTCTTGGGTGCGTCTTACAATCCAGTATCTGATTTCGGAATCTTTGTCTGATCCATGATGTGACGTAACTGATAGCTTCTCGTATCACATGGCTTTTCCCGAGTGTAGTTCCTCCTGTTGTGATTCTTGAACGGTGTATTCACCACTATCCATTAGTAAGTTTTTGATGCGAAGGGACATCTTATAAGTAACAATGCCCTTTCACAAATCTTGCCATGTCGCTTGAACCTAATCAGTATTTAACCGCCCTTCGGCCAGAGGATATAGTAGTTGAATGATGAGTCAATGTGTGGGGCCTGAATGAACGAACATAGCGTATCGCACTCTTCTATCTGTAAGACATTCGAGACTTCGAGTAAGCAGAAAATAGGACTGCGTAAGCTACAAAAGTTTTCAAGTACTATATGCTCCCTTTCGTGCTTCATAACAGCGGCATTATAGTCATCGCCTGATGGACAAGGTGGACCAGGTTGTTCAACCTCAATACCTTCCTCCTACCACCAGAAGGTATTAATATTCGGTAGTAAATCCAAGGCCTCATTGAACAGTGACGCTATGTTCCTTATTGATGGGTGGATGTTGTACGTCATGAAGCCTATTAAGTCAATGCTTCATCTGTCCCTGAATCCTATTAACTTGATTAGGTGGAGAACCCCAGAATAGTACTGCAGGTAAATGCTTCACTGGCGATATTACAAGTCAGGCCACCTCTACCAATGTGTGGCAACCTGTAACCTAGGAGGAAATGCTGAGCAGGCTGAGGTGAACACGGACGCGATTGTGACATGTAGGACAGGCTGAAAACCCTAGTCAAGAAACGAAGCACAATGACCTTATGGCGACAGGTAGATATCGTAAACAGAATAGACTAACATAAGATACCCCCGTTATAACACACTGATGCAACAGAAAAAAACGACTGAAAGAGGACGTTACGAAACTCTAAAGCCACGAGGAGAGTTGACCACACGAGAAAAGTAATATACATGAAGTAAGTGCTAGTCCCATTGCAGCAGAGCGGCCGAAAAAGCCAACCTCTGACATCGAAATAAGTGTCCAAGGAATAGAAAAGCAACTGGAATCACTCAATAGAGGAAAGTCCACTGGACCTGACGGGATACCAATTCGATTCTACACAGAGTACGCGAAAGAACTTGCCCCCCTTCTAACAGCCGTTTACCGCAAGTCTCTAGAGGAACGGAAGGTTCCAAATGATTGGAAAAGAGCACAGATAGTCCCAGTCTTCAAGAAGGGTCGTCGAGCAGATGCGCAAAACTATAGACCTATATCTCTTACGTCGATCTCTTGTAGAATTTTAGAACATGTTTTTGCTCGCGTATCATGTCATTTCTGGAAACCCAGAATCTACTATGTAGGAATCAACATGGATTCCGGAAACAGCGATCGTGTGAGACCCAATTCGCCTTATTTGTTCATGAGACCCAGAAAATATTAGATACCGGTTCCCAGGTAGATGCTATTTTTCTTGACTTCCGCAAGGCGTTCGATACAGTTCCGCACTGTCGCCTGATAAACAAAGTAAGAGCCTACGGAATATCAGACCAGCTGTGTGGCTGGATGGAAGAGTTTTTAGCAAACAGAGCACAGCATGTTGTTATCAATGGAGAGACGTCTACAGACGTTAAAGTAACCTCTGGCGTGCCACAGGGGAGTGTTATGGGACCATTGCTTTTCACAATATATATAAATGACTTAGTAGATAGTGTCGGAAGTTCCATGCGGCTTTTCGCGGATGATGCTGTAGTATACAGAGAAGTTGCAGCATTAGAAAATTGTAGCGAAATGCAGGAAGATCTGCAGCGGATAGGCACTTGGTGCAGGGAGTGGCAACTGACCCTTAACATAGACAAATGTAATGTATTGCGAATACATAGAAAGAAGGATCCTTTATTGTATGATTATATGATAGCGGAACAAACACTGGTAGCAGTTACTTCTGTAAAATATCTGGGAGTATGCGTGCGGAACGATTTGAAGTGGAATGATCATATAAAATTAATTGTTGGTAAGGCGGGTACCAGGTTGAGATTCATTGGGAGAGTGCTTAGAAAATGTAGTCCATCAACAAAGGAGGTGGCTTACAAAACACTCGTTCGACCTATACTTGAGTATTGCTCATCAGTGTGGGATCCGTACCAGATCGGTCTGACGGAGGAGATAGAGAAGATCCAAGAAGAGCGGCGCGTTTCGTCACAGGGTTATTTGGTAACCGTGATAGCGTTACGGAGATGTTTAACAAACTCAATTGGCAGACTCTGCAAGAGAGGCGCTCTGCATCGCTGTGTAGCTTGCTCGCCAGGTTTCGAGAGGGTGCGTTTCTGGATGAGGTATCGAATATATTGCTTCCCCCTACTTATACCTCCCGAGGAGATCACGAATGTAAAATTAGAGAGATTAGAGCGCGCACGGAGGCTTTCGGACAGTCGTTCTTCCCGCGAACCATACGCGACTGGAACAGGATGGGGAGGTAATGACGGTGGCGCGTAAAGTGCCCTTCGCCACACACCGTTGGGTGGCTTGCGGAGTATCAATGTAGATGTAGATGTAGATGTAGCAGGTGCGCAGTGGTACAGGCAAGGCTGTGTCAAGTCAACCCTCAACGCGCCTAAATTATAGCCGTCTGTAGTGGTGTAAGTCTCCTTGAAGAGACTTCCATTACTTTGCTGGCCTTTTGCAGGCTTGACCAGCTGACGCAAGAACCTTTACACCAGCCGCCATCGCGAGGGGCAGCCACTGTAGCTGCTCTCCTAACTGGAGCGATGCGTTTAACTATGCTCAACAACGAGTACTACACTTTGAGCTAGGGCGAGTCTCCTGAGCACACAGTGTCAAAGAGACTGCTTGAGAGATCAGTCTGCAGAGACTGCTGTCTGCCACCATTCTTCAAGGGCAAATCCAGATGCGGTAGCTTGGGGCCACCGACCGTGCGTGACACAAGGGCTGGCAAACGAGCCTTCCATGACGCAGCGGAACTGCCTGGCCAAGCGCACCCATTACTGCGGACTAGGTCCTCACAAAGGTGTGAAAATGTAAATTATCCTAAGGACAAACACACACACCCATACCCGAGGGAGGACTCGAACCTCACAAAGATGGCCCGACTGAGCTGCCGCTGCCTGGGGAAGACAATCCAATGTTTCTGATTAAGAAACGGTTCGCTTCGAATCATGTTTTCTTCACACTCTCGATTGTGAATAGATCATTTTCTTTGCAGCCAGCTCGGCACTATCTTGACAACCACAGGGATCCTAAACTGGACCCCCATAGTACGTTTCCCTAATCTCAGATACTAAATTTGCTTAATACTAGAAATAAAGACCTCTGCATCTATCCGTTGAAATATTTAATTTACGTACAGTAAAAATAAAACCACAATGAAATATAGCTGAAGGAACAGTAATTTTATTACAACAGTACTACAGAACTGAAAAAGAAGAGCGCCAGTTTCGAGTTTAAGAGAATGACATAAATTCAGCACAAGTCTCGCATTGTTCTTGGCTTTGCACTTTTATTTGCTTTAATTTCCTGAAACAGATTTATAAAATTTCTACTAAATCCACTCGCCTCAAGTGCCGAAGATGTGTCTGTTCGCCAGGGCTGTAGCGAAGAAAATATTTTTCTTTGCAGTTGCCCTCCACATTTAATACATGCGATGACCTCTTCAGCCTCCGAATCCGATTTCGTTCTTCATATTCTTCTCTTTTTTTACACTTATCATTCTCAATCAACTTTCTTGAAATAGAATTCATTTTGCCTTTATTTCCTCTAGGCCTGAACACAAAGAAATATTTCTAGACCTCCAAATTCCCTCTATTTGGTAAGCAATTAATTTTTTCTGCTAGACAGGAAATTGGAGTTCGTTGAATGACAGGCGATAGTATGGAGATGAAACGAGTCACAGGTTTACATGGTATTCTGTGAGAGAGTGATAATCTTCCCATGATTCTACTTACTTCTTTGTTGGTGTATCTTATATCTGGAGGATTGTTGTGCGAGAGTCTGCCGTTAAAACGTAGTAGGCAAGACTTTTACACAACAATGACCAACTGTATAAGGAATAAAATCGTTCACTCTAATAAGAAGTGGATTGAAAGGAGAGATACCAGTCTTCCGAGTATCACACTCTCATATAAACGTTTCAACATGGAGTGAGTATGAGCAAAGCTGGTGGTAGACTTCTGTTCACTGGTTGGCTACTGGGAAAACGGAATATCTCTGTAATGTATGGGTCTCATACCAAATAGAACGAACGAGGAAAACTGAACTCATACAACGGCTGCACGAGTTTTCACAGATTTGCTTGACACACAGGAAAGCGTTCCTGAAAAGCTGAAAAACATCAACTGAGAGACGCTTGCAAGTAGACTCCAAGATTCCCGTGAAACTATAAGTCCGTTTCAGAGACGTTATTGACGAATGTAGAAAGATACTACAACATACCACATATCATTCTCATATAGCCTGTGAGGAAAAGATTATTCTAATTTCTCTGCGCATAGTATAACCAGCGAACCTATGACCCTGAAAGAATACGAAGGCAGCACGAATTTTCACTGGTTTGTTTGACTTACAGGAAGGCGCCCTGAAATCCTGAAAAACATTTAGAGGCGTCTTCAAGTATACGCCAAGTTTCGCATCAAGATCTTACTAAGTTTCAACAGCAGTTGTTGGGAAATCTAGGAATATACTACATCACAATTACATAACATTGTCATATTGCCCAGGAGGACAAGATTATTCTAATTTCTCTGCTCATAGTAAAGCATACGGGACCCTCTGACAACAAGGTTCGATTGAGCTTAACGTGCCACAGTTGCACGGGTGAGCGTGGGACCAACGACTTCGAGAGAATGGGACTGTGGACCTAACTGATCTGTCCATGTGTCGAGAGAAAAAATGAAAAAATAATATCTGGAAGGAAGTAAACGTATTAGGAGAAGCATTAAATGTTGCAGAGACTTTGTTGGGATGCTATTGGCGAAATCTTGTATCCTTCGGGAAGTCAAGAGTTTTTAACTCAGATTATGCTCTCAGTGTTAGTATTTCTATATGTTAGCAATTTCATAATACAGATCGACATTTATCAAAGGTACGTAGTGTCAAATTTCGTTTGATGGAACCCACGTACTTTTTAGTGGTGTAGCTCGTTCACTATCCCTTGTTTATCCTCTTTGGTATGAGTACCACACAGTAGAGAAATATTCCAGGATGGGCCGCATAACTGTTATGTAAACAACCTCCATGATAGAAAGACCACATTATCGTAGAGGCCAAATTATGGGCTGCATAACTGTTTTGTAAACAACCTCCGTAATAGAAAGACCACATTATCGCAGTAGCCAAACTGTGAATCGAAGTCTACCACCAGCTTTTCCCATGGTTGAGCCTACGTGATGGTTCTATTTCATATCGCGTCAGATAACTGTACCCAAGTAGTCGTGCAAGTTGACTGATTCCTTTTATGACTCTTTCCATTATCTCCAAGAACCTTGAAGTCAATATTACTCATATCTATCAAATCAAATATTTTTACGTATTTTGTCCCTTTATCAAAGGTAACATGCTGTGTCCTCCTTACCAATTACTTCTCGATAGAGATACAAATTACGTTAGATACCACATTTCGCTGTCCATTCGTTTACTAATGCTGATGTAGTAAACAGATAAATGTTTCTCGGTAACCAAGAAATATTGCGTCCACATGACGACCTTGATCTTTTTTTTGAAGTCTTCCATGTGCGGAAAGGGTGAGCTGGTTTCCATATGTCCCGTATTTAGAATTCATACTGGTTGACTCAGGGGAGATGATGCTGTTGAAGATACCTATTTATGACAGAGCTCAGAGCACCTTCTGCGATTCAGCAAAAGATGGGCGTCATACTGGATAATACTACTGTAAATAATTTCTGCCACATTTCTTGCAGACTGGTGTGACCTATTTTAACTATCTGGCAATGCCCTTAGTTGAGGGAGTCTACGATATGATTAAAGGAAAGCCTAGCTCCAATGCCAATTATATACAGATTTTGACAGGAATTCACTCGGGAACTGAAACATTGTCCACTTTTAGTAATTTCAGCTGTGTGGATCGACGGTTTCTGAATGCTAATAAGGAATCAGCCTCAGACAGCCCAGTTCTAATTTGCAGGAGATTGTTTTTCTTTTGTTTTCTAGTTCTTATATAATGGACTATCGTCAATATTCCATCTAAATATTCATTCCATACTGGTGGTTCCATACGGCGTGGGAGTATAAGGGATAATTTTGGATGTTATTCTATATAAGACACAGCATCATAGTGACCGAGCTGATACTTGACAGAGCCAAAAAGACCAGCAGTGGAATTATTCTGTATAGCTTGAGTGAATTGAAGTTTAATAATTGTACACTAAGTTAGTTATACCGCGTGACCAGTGGTGGATTTAGAGGCTGGAAGGCACAGGGACACTCCTCACCGCCGGCCGTTGTGGCCGAGTGGTTCTAGGGTCTTTAGTCCGGAACCGCGCTGCTGCTACGGTCACAGGTTCGAATCCTGCCTTGGTCATGGGTGTGTGTGATGTCCTTAGGTTAGATAGGTTTAAGTAGTTCTAAGTTCTAGGCGCTGTTGAACTCAGATGTTAAGTCCTATAGTGCTCAGAGCCATTTGAACCATTTGAACACTCCTCGCCCCCCCCCCCTCCCCCCACCCCCGCACGTTAGTAGCATACAACATAAAACATCGCTCGTTACAACATTGTATTTATCTACTTGCAACTATGGCTGGTAGATGGTTGAAGTAGAGGCACTGCTATTCCTGTTCGGTATAATTTAAGCTCTCAAGATTGGCAGTCTGTTACATGTAGAATGGACGTTGTAAGAGGTCCGAGCAGATGTAATTTCGATGTATTGCTCATGTGCTGCCTGCGATATGCAAGGTATAGGAGAATCTGTGACCAGAGAGCAGTGTTGACTGCAGTACGAACTGTGTAGCTGTAGCAATAAGTTGTGGCTAGTCTGCAGTCTGTTCTGGTCTGGTCTGGTGTATCGTGTTGGCTGGGCCTGTCGCGGTGCAGCGATGCCGGAGCCTGCGTATTATTGTATAAGGTAAAACGCAGCCTCGCGCATATGTAGTAATGTCATCTCAAGTCCCATGTAAATGTTTTAAAAATCACGTAATGATAATCTTTCTGAAAAAAAGTAACTTTTAACAACCATTCACTTCAATTTAAAGAATTTACTTATTTCTCCCATCCATGATCATCCCGATTGTTGCAAAAGAAAAATCAATTGCTTCTTTTCATAAATGACAAATCAATCGGCCAGCATTGCACAGGGCTGTGCCAGAAAAGTTTATTGCAAGAGCAAATATATATGCGTTATCCGGCGACTTCATTGAGGTAACAATTTTTCTCTTTTTTATTCAGAAGATCTTTCAGGGCCATGACGCTGCACTGCTGACGTCCAAATTATACCACGTTAAATTCACAGTCAATTATTGAAAAGTTACAAGTGAGTGACAATTTAATTGAGAGGTGTAGGAATTTTTCTGTTTTGAGGTTACAGTAAATGAGAATATTATTCATATTATTTATTTTATTTTGTGGGGAGGTTACACTTAGCGACTACCGGCCAGGATCGTATTTTCTTTGTGAATTTCTGAGAAGTAGTCATGTATCTGCTCTTATTTACTTAAATGTAGTTTGCATCTGGCGCAACGCATTTACAAATTTGTTAACCTTTCTTTCACAGATCATCGGCAATTTATTGCTCCTTGTTGTAATTGTGCTTGCCCCATTTTTTATTTGTCTTTGTTTCATTTTGTGCTTAATTTTGATTTGTCAAAAATGCCGCGAAAAACTGTTAACAGTACATCGTGATGTGCAATGAGTGAAATAGCCGACTCGAATAATTGACGGATAATACTAGCGACACTCAGTGTAATAGTGATAATTCCCTAATTACAGATAATCAGTGCGTACCGACCACTAGTAATGATTTCATTCCAGATGATGAGCAAACAAATTCATTTATGTTCACACTTAATTTAACGGCAAATGATGACGCGGCACGTTCCGTTACAATGAACGCTGTCCAGTTTGATACACCTGATTTGCAAAATTTACACAGTGAACAGATAAATGTTTCTAACGAAAATGAACAGTGTAGTCAAAATATGTCAGACTTATTTGATTCCGATGTAGTGACCAACAGTGCTCATCCAATTAGCAACCTTTTCGCGAGTCAAACAATGACCAAATGGTTACACAACACGTGACAAATGCAGACACACCACCACACAGCTCAGAGAAAAGAGTCGCTAATTTTGGCTTGGATCAAGTTATGGCATTATTGCTACAAATTAATGAAGATGTCAAACAGCGGAATGAAATACTAGACAACCATTTTAAACGACTTAATGAAAAACTAGACAACAATTGCAAACAACTCAATGAAAAATACGACAACCATTTCAAACAACTTACTGAATCGTGCAAACAATTTAATGAAAGTTTCAAACAGTCGAATGAAAAACACGACAACCTTAACGAACAGAACAAACAACTTAGTGAACAGATTACAGCCGTTACCGTGCAACGTCATGATACAAAAGAACAATTACGTGAGGAAATTAAGGCTTGTGCTAGGAACAGTAGTGAAGAAATTAGATCAGTTTCACAAGAATTAAGTAGTACACGTGTAGCCACAACGAAATTACTTACAGATGAAAGTAGCGCAGTCGCTAAACAATGATCTGAAAACGCAACACAGTTACACGACGAGTTGAAATTAATTTCATCAGAACTCTCACGCACACTGGATGCGAAAGTCGATAAGAAATGTGAACAACAGAACAGCCAAATTTACGAACGTTTTAAAGTGACAGAAATGAAAAATGTTTCAGTCTCTAACACGGCACAGCATACGCCACATTCGGAACATTTGTCAGACTCACACAGCTAGCATAATTTAGGTAATTTACAGAGACTACGTGACTTAGATTCCGAACAGACACAGATAAATAGATTCTCATTCAATCCTGAACATGCTAAGACATACAGAGACGATAATTTTTATTACAAACACCTTCTATCCGTGAGAAAATTTAAGGTATTTAAAAATGACAGAACACAGATTCACGCTTTTGACTGGATACGACAATTTATTTTTGTACTATCACCAGCTTGGCCTTTAATGCAGAAACTAGAATTGGATTGGATACAACAACTTGCTTTAGAATTTTCACCGGCATTGCCTGTAACGCAGAAACTAAAATTTATTTGCAGCGCGTAAGAGATCTCAGGGGATTCATTACACTTCGATCAATATGTGCCGTAGCGTGCACAGGACCCCGAGCCGTAGTAGTGCTTTTTCATCTTTAGTTTTCTGCACTGCTGCCTTCTCTTTTACTATCCTTTATATCTATTAAAACAGTATTAGGAATGAGAGAAGAAAACCTGATACGACACGTTTTATCTGAAAGTGACATTTATCATTATACGCTCCCGAAATGACAAGAACTACCAGCGTAATTTTAATAACAGACAAAATTGTAACCATCAGTAAGTACAAAATTTTCAGCAATCGCAAACAGATTTTGGTAACAATAGAGGTTTTTCCCAACAACAGCAACAAAACCAGCCGGTTTGCATACCTAACCAACAATGTAATGTGCAAGGTCAACCAAGCTTTAATGTTTCGCCGCCTACACGTATAGCGTCGGCTCCACCAAATAGTAACGCACAGCAACAAGGAAATCAGTACGTACAGAAAACACACCATTTCAACTCATATCGCAATGCACCGTATAGAAATGACTGTCATGACAGACGTAAAAGTAATGAGCACAATTTTCAGCGTAACAGTCGGTCTTACCAGCAACAGAATCATCCGCAACAACAGATTATCATGAATGAACCAGACAGTTGATATCATCCCGAACGTAATTTTTCAGGAAGAGACAACAGAACAGTACAAATAGTCGAGACGCCACAGCATCCTCCCACAAATAATAACACGTCAGAAGGAATTTGACTAGATACAGTACAGTTTGCATCTTCCAGCAACGCAAGCAATACTTTTGACACAGAGAATCTTGTTCACGAAAATGTTATTACTTTTGACGACATCTGAGACACACTTTTACATGAAAAACCAATAGTCTGAATTTGTTAATTAGAAACAAGCTTTGTTGAATGCACCACTTTTATCACACCCAGATCTTACTAGAAATTTTTCCATTGCCACCGACAGTTCTAACACCGCTTTAGGCGTACACATGTTTCAGGAAATTGAAGAAGACGGTACTACAGTAATTAAAAACATCGCCTTTGTGAGTCGCATTCTATCACCTGCTGAACGCAATTATTCTGTTACAGAACTTGAAACATTATGTGTTGTATGGGTATTTACGAGATTTAGGCATTTTCTTTATGGAAGACATACGACCGTTTACACAGATCATAGAGCGATACAGTTTTTACTTTCAGCTAAATTTACACACGACAGATTAAGCAAATGGAAACTTTATTTACAGGAATTTAATTTTACAATTGTTCACATTCCCGGTACAGAAAATATTGTAGAAGACGCACTATCCCGTTCTCTCAGCAACAATCAGCAAGACAACGCAACCAATTTCTGCCAAGCAAATTCTAGCGTCATGTATATTCAACAAGTTGCATTCGAAAATTTTATTTCGGCATCATTACGAGATATAGCACAAGAGCAGAGTAAATACAACGTGTGGAAAGAAATTAAACACCTTTGGCAAGATAGGAATAATGTTACCATTAGAAACCATTACGCTGTGCACAGTGATATTCTGTTTCGCCGCTCTCATCCTGACAGCAACAATTGGTTATTATGCGTTCCTGACGAACTTGGCAACAAATTAATCTGGTATACTCATTTAAGTTACGCACATTACGGAGCCAGAAAATGTTTTCTTATACTGAGACAGAACTGTTATTTTGCCAACATGGAGAAACGTATTCGACGAGTTTTAGCATCATGTAAAATCTGCCAGAAAGCTAAGTCAGACACGACTTCACATATTCCTCCGTTACATCTCATTGTATCTGTTAAATTGAGACACATGGCCGCTGTAGACATTTTTGGTCCGATTCCCAGAACTAATAGAGGTTTTTGCTACATCTTTGTCGTTGTTGAACTCTCTTCAAAATTTGTAACCTTCACTCCGTTACGCAAAGCTACTGCTAAATCGATTTCGAAAGCATTTGTAAAACATTTTCTATTTCATGTAGGGCATGTATTGAAAGTAATTTCCGACAATGGACCACAGTTTCGATTTGCTATATGGACACGTATGTTACGAGCTAGAAACATTTCTCCGATCTATATATCCAGGTACCACGCTTCTTCGAACCCTTGTGAACGTCTAATGAAAGAAATTGGTAAACTATGTAGAATATACTGTCATGAAAAAACATATTGATTGGGACACACACATACTCTCATTCCAGAATGTAATTAACTCCATACCAAATGAATCTACTATGCTATCTCCGACTGTTATCCTGAAAAAATGTTGAACCACCTAACAAAATTAAAGAATTAGTATCCTTTCCTACCTCTCGTCGACTACGACACCATGAAATAATTGACATTGCACTCAACAACATCAAACGTGCCGCAGAGCGCCGAAGAAGACAGCAAAAACAGGTTTGTACACGCCGTGACTTTCACATTGGACAGAACATATTAGTACGCACACATTATTTATTCAACAGAGGAAAGAGTAGATGTAGTAAATTTGAGCTTCTATACGCAGGTCCATATCGAATTCGCAGCATTCCTCACTCCAATGTAGTACACGTCGAAACTTTGAGAACCAGAAAAGCAAGGGCAATCACCATGTCTCCAATATCAAACCCTTTATTGAATGAACATACTTCATGATTTATCACACTGTAATGCCATTTCCTGATTTTTATATGGCCACTTACGCAATTATATTTATGTGAACACTTACTGATGATTATCGTATTTTTTCTTGGCAAGTGCCCGGCAAGGTAAGGTTAGCAGGTCGCTTTTCTTGTCGTTACACATCAGACCGTGCACATTTTTCCAGATAATCTTACGTATTTTATGACCAATTGTGCAATTCTATCTATTTGATTACGTACTGATGATTGTCATATTTTTTGTTGGCAAGTGCCCGGCAAGGTAAGGTTAGCAGGCAGCTTTTCTTGTCGTTACACATCAGACCATGCACATTTTTTCAGATAAACTTACATATTTTATGAGAAATTATGCAATTCTATCTATGTGATTACTTACTGATGATTGTCACATTTTTGCTTGGCAAGTGCCCGGCAAGGTAAGGTTAGCAGGTCACTTCTCTTGTCGTTATATATCAGACAGTGCACATTCTCCATTTCTCGTGTATGTATGATTGTTTTCCCGTTTTGTCTGTATGCACTATGAAATGTTTAAGATGTAACAAACACCAGTTGACTTTTACATTTTTCCTTATGATATCTCAATATTTTGACTATATTACTTTTTTTTGCTACTACATTATGATACTCTGTGTAGAATTTCTTTTTTTTTTGCACTTGGAAACTGTCTATGTTTTTGACAATACGTTTTCTGTCATGCTATGCTGTATGCTTAATTATATCACTAGAAACAAGTTTTCATTTAATGAGTATATGATTTAAATGCAAGATATTAAGCCTTATTCATCATTTTCAGAAAGAAATAACGTTTAAAGGAAATACATTAAACAAACCACGGTGGATTACTATGAAATGGGAATTTCACCTTCGGAATGAACGAAAGAAAATGCAATACCATGTCATGAAGAGTAAATGGATCAAAATTAACAAGCATTAACAAGAATATACTATACACATCGTATGATAGCAGTCTTAACTAATTATTTTTCTTTCAGAATACGAGGCGATTGATGCAGGCTGTCAGACAGAACTACACATCTTAGTTTTAGTGATGAAATATGCTAGAAATAAGAAACTCTATACTATGAATAGTTGTATGAAGTAAATGGTAATATGAATAATGAATAATGAAGTGTCTCTTTTGCAGATGATAATAAATGATGATGAATAATTATATGAAGAATATGCTAATATGAATATTGAAGTTTTTCTTTGCAGGTGACGATAGTTTTTTCTTTGCAGATGAGGATAATGATGAAGTTTATATATTTACTGTTAGTTAAGAAATGCTATGTAGTTATTTAAGTATTTGTTGCAGTTCGTTTTGACAGTATGTCTTATGTCACATGGTATACTGACTGAATGTTTTGGAAAGGACAGCTAGAGTACATACATATTGAGTACACATTTGATTACCTGTTAATTCGAAGTTCACTACTTTTCAGCATAATATGCGTTTCCTCTTTCAGCTCAATAATCCATTTTGTATTTTTTCTAGGATAAGCTATCCATAAAGTTAATGTGCTATAAGCAGTTAGTCATTAAACCTGTTCAAGTACTTGCATTTTTTTACCCATTTGTGTGTATCATTCATGAATGTGAACACATATAGTATACTTGTTCATAACCTTGCTACAGCTGACTCATGACGAATGATGTTACTAATACTTATATCCAGCAATAAGTCAAAAGCAAATATTTTCATGCCCCAGCAATTAATTATCGATCCCAACGCAATGCATTGCTACCACTAAAAAAAAAAAAATACCAGTTCCAGCTACTACCAGTATACAACCAAATAATGCTACTAGTTTAAGAGATATTTCTAGTTCTAAATATAATGCAAATTTCTCAGATGTATTGAATCCATTATATCTATGTATTATTGGACCACAGACCTTGAGTAATAGTTACAATGTGTTACTTTTAAATATGTCCTATGTCACTTGAATGATGAGATCTGAGTAATACTGAATGATGTTTTGTAATAATGCATAAATGCTATGCCAATAATTTCTGTAAATAATACTTTTGTTATGTCACTTGAATGATGACTTCTGAATAATACTGAATAATGTTTTATAAACGATGTGAATACTTTGTAACTGGCCAATGAGTGCCAATAATTATTTTAAATATGTCGTATGTCACTTGAATGATGAAACATCTTCTGTAATATTCAATACTTGCTATATGTTTGGTAACTGGCCAATGAATGCCACTGTTTCTTATATTTTAAATTTGTCTTATATCACTCACATGATATCATATATGAATACCAGTAGCTTGATGCTACACTCATTAGCTCCTGTTTTGAATGATGACTTCTGAATTAAGCATAGAAATTATTTGTAACTGGCCAGTGAGTGCCAATGATTACTATAATTAGATGGACTATGTACATGCTATGCCATTAATTATCTCTTGCTTTGAATGATCACTTCTGAATAATGCATAAAAATGGTTTGTAACTGGCCAATGAATGCCAATGATTACTATAGTTAGATGAATTATGTAAATGCTATGCCATTAATTAACTCTTGCTTTGAATGATCACTTCTGAATAATGCATAAAAATTGTTTGTAACTGGCCAATGAGTGCCAATATTTATTGTCATTAGATGACTTATGAATAATGTTCTGTAATACTGCATACATAGTACAGAAATATTTAGTAACTAGGCAATGAGTGCCAACAATTACTGAAATCGGTTGATAGACTAGTGTAATTCTCAATGATGACTAGCATAAGACTTAATGTCCTTCACCTTCTGACCTAATTACCAGAAATTACTGCAATATCCGTTTGTCCTGCCCATCCTCATGATCATGGAACACTATATTTGGTTTTCGCACTAATTCTACGTTGGTGAAAGAGTATGGATTCTACAAGAATGTGGTGTAGACATGTTGACATGCTGTCCACCACCTTGAACGATGGAGATGTTATTATGGTCCTACTGTTTGGTGTACCTAATGTACTACCAAAATGATAACATTGAATATTAATACGACATTTCAATAACTTCAGATTGTCTCACTTGGTGTTGTGCTTCTGTAGAAAGATATGGACTTTCAGTGCAGCAACGTGCAACCTACTGTACTACAACCATGATGCAATCCTTCCCTTTCCTTTCCTAGTTATTGTAAAATGGTAAAAAAATATATAGAGTGCTTGTCCACTTTACATCATTTGTTAATATGTTTTGTACTCATTGCGTATACATTTTGTCATTTCTTGATATGTTCTGTACTCAGTGCATGTGCACTCTGTTTCATTTCATGTTCTGCACTTATATATATGTATATAATCTGAGACTGTAAACTTAGTTAATTAAGTAGATTATAGAAAAATTTGTTGCTCATGGCAAGTTCAATTGACTCACCATCGCTGCCAAATTTTGCCCCCCCCCCCAGTGGAGGGTTATGTAAGAGGTCCGAGCAGGTCTAATTTCGATGTATTGCTCATGCGCTGCCTGCGATATGCAAGGTATAGGAGAATCTGTGACCAGAGAGCAGTTCAAATGGTTCAAATGGCTCTGAGCACTATGGGACTTAACATCTATGGTCATCAGTCCCCTAGAACTACTTAAACCTAACTAATCTAAGGACAGCACACAACACCCAGCCATCACGAGGCAGAGAAAATCCCTGACCCCGCCGGGAATCGAACCCGGGAACCCGGGCGTGGGAAGCGAGAACGCTACCGCACGACCACGAGATGCGGGCCCAGAGAGCAGTGTTGACTGTAGTACGAACTGTGTAGCTGTAGCAGTAAGTTGTGGCTAGTCTGCAGTCTGCTCTGGTCTGGTCTGGTGTATCGTGTTGGCTGGGCCGGTCGCGGTGCAGCGATGCCGGAACCTGAGTATTACTGTATAAGGTAAAATGCAGCCTCGCGCATATGTGGTAATGTCATCTCAAGTCCCATGCAAATGTTTTAAAAATCTCGTAATAATAATCTTTCTGAAAAAAAGTAACTTTTAACAACCATTCACTTCAATTTAAAGAATTTAGTAATTTCTCCCATCCATGATCATCCCGATTGTTGCAAAAGAAAAATCAATTGCTTCCTTTCATAAATGACAAATCTATCGGCCAGCATTGCACAGGGCTGTGCCACAAAAATTTATTGCAAGAGCAAATATATATGCGTTATCTGGCGACTTCATTGAGGTAATAATTTTTCTTTTTTTTATTCAGAATGATCTTTCAGGGCCATGACGCAGCACTGCTGACGTCCAAAACTTACCAGGTTAAATTCACAGTCAATTATTGAAAAGTTATAAGTGAGTGACAATTTAATTGAGAGGTGTAGGAAATTTTCTGTTTTGAGGTTACAGTAAATGAGAATATTATTCATATTATTTATTTTATTTTGTGGGGATGTTACAACGTAACGAGCATGATCACTTCCGCAATTGTTTGTATGCATACATTATTGTGTTTGCTTTTTCCTGGTGTCTGTTAAAGAAAATCAGTGGGTCTAAAAGACAGAAGAGAGTTAATTTTTTTTGTAAGACCCAAAAAGGTGAAATTGAAATTAATCTTGGGGAGCTTCATCACTTCCAGCGACTGTGGATTCAGCTTCTACTAGTAATTCCTGCGCCAGTAATGTGAGTGGTTTATGTGATGATAATTCTGTTGTGGATGACTACGGTATCGGTCCTTTGGTGAACAGAAGTCGACATGTGTCTGACGAGGGAATATTTCAACAATTAAAGGGCATTCGGGTGCCTCCCACAAAATTTTACTTTCCGCTTGTTGCAGAAGGTAATAAAATGTGATCGTTCCAGAGAAAATGCCTAGAAGAAAATGTTTATCTGGCCTACAGCAACAAATTAAGTGGCGGATCCAGTGAAGCATGCGTTCTCTTTGGTAGGGTGGAAGGAGGCAACATCGATGTAAAATTAGGAAGACTAGTGGTTGAATCAATGAAACGTTTAAGAAAGCAATTGGAATGGAACACAGTCAGCGAGAGAAAGAATAACGTAGGAGAAATATGGTTGCCTGGTTGTACATTCTGAAGTCAACGGATGTTCTAAGAAGACTATATGAGGTCAGAAAGAGAAGTGCAGACGAAAACAGAAAAATCTGATCCCTATTGTAAAGGCAATAATGTCCCTTGCAGGGGCCTATAGATGATTGAGTACTGCTTGGTGAAAGTCAGGGGGTAGACAGAGATTCATTGGAATTTACTTCAGAAGAAGCTTTAGTGTTTTACCGAAATTCAATATGGATGCCGGTGATGAAATGTTAATACACCATAGCAAGTCGGTCTTTAAAAAATGCCTGTAACATCAGTAAGACAACACAAAATGACTTAACAGACAACTGTGCTGATGTTATTGCTGGAAAAATGATTTATTCCATAAAGGGATTCAAATTTTTCACCGTAATAATAGATCAGACAGCTAATACTATTATCGCTGTGCGTACATCTCCTTCAGGTTAAAAGTATTGCTGTAACAGAAAAATTTCTAAAATTCATTGCTGTTACTGACCTGACGGGTGAAAACTTTGCAAACACCATCCTCCACGGGAATAAAGCAAACGACATTGATGTGCCTTACTGCCGAGGACAATCCTGCGAACAAGGAGTTCAAGCAGTTATGCCGCAGGTACTGCCATTAGCAATTTACAATCACTGTACGAGTCACTGGTTCAGGCTTTCACTAAGCAAAGCCTGTACTCTAAGCAGCGTACGAATTGCTATCTGTATAATTGGCTCAGTAGCGAGCTTCATCAGGGAAACTGCTCAGCAACATCTACATCTACATCTACATCTACATCCATACTCCGCAAGCCACCTGACGGTGTTTGGCGGAGGGTACCTTGAGTACCTCTATCGGTTCTTCCTTCTATTCCATTCTCGTATTGTTCGTGGAAAGAAGGATTGTCGGTATACCTCTGTGTGGGCTCTAATCTCTCTGATTTTATCCTCATGGTCTCTTCGCGAGATATACGTAGGTGGGGGCAATATACTGCTTGACTCTTCGGTGAAGGTATGTTCTCGAAACTTTGACAAAAGCCCATACCGAGCTACTGAGCGTCTCTCCTGCAGAGTCTTCCACTGGAGTTTATCTATCATCTCCGTAACGCTTTCGCCATTACTAAATGATCCTGTAACGAAGCGCACTGCTCTCCGTTGGATCTTCTCTATATCTTCTATCAACCCTATCTGGTACGGATCCCACACTGCTGAGCAGTATTCAAGCAGTGGACGAACAAGCGTACTGTAACCTACTTCCTTTGTTTTCGGATTGCATTTCCTTAGGATTCTTCCAATGAATCTCAGTCTGGCATCTGCTTTACCGACGGTCGACATCACTTACTAAAGAAAGAAATACCGTCTCCTCTACCAGCTGGAAAGATTCATACGGTATGGAATAGTTTTTTAGATCTCATTTTCCAGTTAGGGAAAGGTAGTTATAGTTTAACTGTGGCACTTAAATAACTGTTGTTTCCGCGATCCATACGCGAGTCGAACGGGTAATACATTGAGAATACTGCCATATCAGTGGTTGGCGTAGTACAGATGTAGATGTACATGTGGGCGTTGACGATACTCTGCAGTTTGCCTATTTCCTTCCTGTAACCAGAATTTCCCATCCCATTGTTAAGTTTGGGTGGGAGTTCTTCTTGTTCCTGGATCTCAAGGACGATTTTGCCTAAAGAAACTCACGCATACATCGAGAATTGAACAGTGGTAGTGTTACAGACTTTATTATGAATTCCCTCCTGATGCTGTCCGTTCTTACTAAAGGTTCACCGATCTTCCAGCTTCCATTACTGACAATGACCTGGGCCACAGATCCTTAAATGAATTGCACAGCATGTTTAAACTGTTAAAATTTTGCAATCTATGGAAAGGGCAATCACTGAACGATGAGCAGTATAACCAGAAATAAATGTCAAAGTATGCACTAAAGGGTCCGAAGAAACTGATATGGGAAAGCATATTGAAATCCAGAGATATGTAAACAGGTAGAATACGGCACTACAGTCGGAAGCGCCTATACAGGGTGAGTCACCTAACGTTACCGCTGGATACATTTCGTAAAGCACATCAAATACAAACCATACAAAAATACACGGAAGTATGTTTTTTCACACATACCTACGTTTTTCTAAATGTAACCACGTTAGTTTTGATATCACATCTGAACATATAAACAAATACGTAGTCAGTGCCGTTTGTTGCATTGCAAAATGTTAATTACATCCGGAGATATTGTAACCTAAAGTTGACGCTTGAAACCTCCGACGTTCAGTTGCGTGTTGTACCAAACAGCTGCAACATACATCGTGTTTCTACAGAATGATCTGCCAACGTTGCTCGAAAATGTCACACTGGAAACGCGTCGACGTATGTGTGTATCAGCATGATGATGCATCTGCACATTCCGCAATTAACACTAGGCTGACCATTAACAGGATGTTCGACGGGCGTTTCATAGGACGTGGAGGACGCATAAATTGGCCAGCCCGGTCTCCTGATCTTACACCTCTGGACTTCTTTCTGTGGGGTACGTTACAGGAATGTGTACCGTGATGCGCCTACAACCCTAGAGGATATGAAACAACGTATTGTGGCAGTCTGCGGCGACATTACACCAGATGTACTGCGGCGTGTACGACATTCATTACGCCAGAGATTGCAATTGTGTGCAGCAAATGACGGCCACCACATTGAACATCTACTGGCCTGACATGTCGGGACACACTCTATTCCACTCCGGAATTGAAAACGGAAACCACGTGTGCACGTGTACCTTACCCCTCATGGTAATGTACATGTGCGTCAGTGAAAAAGACCAATAAAAAGGTGTTAGCATGTGGACGTAATGTGCTGTTCCAGTCTCTTCTGTACCTAAGGGCAATCACCGTTCCCTTTGGATCCCTATGTAATTCGGTGCTCTGCAATACACACGATCGAACAGCGGAGGAGTGGTACTCAAGCGTCAATTTTAGGTTACAGTATCTCCGGATGTAATTAACATTTTACAATGCAACAAACGGCACTGATTACGTATTTGTTTATATGTTCAGATGTGCTTACAAAACTAACGGGGTTCCATTTAAAAAAACGTAGGTTTGTGTTAAAAAACATACTTCCGTGCATTTTTGTATGGCTTGTATTAAACAATTACACTAGCCCCTCTCCTCACGTTCGGTCTGTGGAATCGATTCGTCAGTATTTGATGTGTTTTACGAAATATATTCAGCGGTAATGTAAGGTGACTCACCCTGTATAGGAAAACAAGTGCCTGGCGCTGCTGCTGCGACTACTGCGATTATAAAGATTTAAGTGAATTTGAACGTGGTGTTATAGTCGGCGCACGAGCAAATGAGACACTGCATCTCAGAGGTGGCGATGATGTGGTGATTTTCCCATACGACCATTTCAAGAGTGTACCGTGAATATCAAGAATCGGGTTAACCATCACATCTCCGACATCGCTGCTGCCGGAAAATGTCCTGAAGGAATGGAGTGACCAATGACGACTGAAGAGAATCGTTCAGCACGACAGAAGTGCACCTTTCCGCAAATTACGGAAGATTTCAGTGCTGTGCAATGAACAAGTGTCAGCGAGCGGACCATTCAACGGAACATCATCAGTATGGGCTTCCGGAGGTGAAGACCCACTCGTGTACCATTGATGACTGGTCGATACAAAGCTTCACCCCTCGCCTGGGTCCGTCAAGAAAAACGTTGGACTGTTGATTGGAAACATTAGGCTTGGTCAGAAGACTCTCGTTTAAAATTGTGTCCAATGGATGGACGTGTACGAGCATGGAGACCATCTCATGAATCCATGGACTCAGTATGTCAGCAGGGGATTGTTCAAGCAGGTGGAGGCTTGTAATGGTGTGAGGCGTGTGCAGGTGGGGTGATATGAGACCACTGATACGTCTAGATACGACCCTGACAGATGACACGTACGTAAGAATGCTATATGATCACCAACATCCATTCATGCCCATTGTGCATTCCGATAGACTTGGGCAATTCCAGCAGGACGTTGCGACAACTCTCACGTCCAGAATGGCTGCAGAGTGGCTGCATGAACTCTCTCCTGAGGTTAAGTGTGTCCGCTGGTCACCAAATTCTTCAGACGTGATCATTACTGGGCATATCTCGAATGCCTTGCAACGTGCTGTTCAGAAGAAATCTCCACTCCGTCGTACTTTTACGGATTTATGGAGAGCCCTGCAGGATTCATTGTGTCAGCTTCCTCCAGCGCTGGTTCAGACACTTGTCGGGCCCATGTCACGTCGTGTTACGGAACTTCCGCGGTCTCGGGGTGGCGGGGGGGCTACACGATATTAGGCAGGTATATCAGTTTCTTTGTGTCTTCAGTGTACAACAAAATGAAGGAGAGTGAGTGAGGAATTCTGTGCTGCTCCCAGGATGACTTCGTGGCTAGCCGGCGTCCGTGGCCGAGCGGTTCTAGGCGTTTCAGTCCGGAACCGCGCGCCTGCTACGGTCGCAGGTTCGAATCCTGCCTCGGGCATGGATGTGTGTGATGTCCTTAGGTTAGTTAGGTTAAAGTACACTACGGACGGCAATTTTAAACGTAATGTCTGCTTGCAGCATGATGAACTCGTTCCTTCCTTCACTCGCTGTTCTACGAGCGATAGCGCCACGCATACATGCTACCAGAGAAGGTAGAATTCACATGACATCACAGCTGCTCCGCTGACTGCCCGTCGCATGTTTCTAAATGGCCGCACGCCGAGCTTCACCCCACAAAAAGGGTCCGAGTCCCTTGACTCTACTGAACTGCTACGGGCAACTCTTCTCGATTTGGAATCTGTTAGTCGAAACCACTCTGATGCCGCATCAACTGTCACTGCAGCCGCAACACCCATCGGCGGCAGTGTTCACAATACCTGTGCCGAGAGGTCAGCCAGCATCTTCCGTCGCTGACGGACGCTACCTCAATCGCCAGATTACTATACGATGACCAGGTTTCAGAATGAGGACATCGCCAAAAGAACTGCCACAACTACTACAGCCGCAATCTATACAACACCGGCTGCAACATGGCCAACAACTACCTGTCGAACGTTGGCAGGGCCCTTTAACAGCTCTCCAGCACCACCAACGGCGCCGCTGACCGCCCAGGACACAGCATTATCACCATCACCGCTAACCCTCCCAGCAGAAGCCACATCATCACCAGCAGCGTCATCAGCCGCAGCATCGTCAACGACAGTAGCAGCCACAGCGTCACAGGGGCAGCCCCGAGACCGCCATTCATAAAACCAGCTATGACACGTATATCGGTAGCAGCAGGTAATCTTACCCTACCACCAGTAGTCCTACAACCTACAGTCCCAAAAATTACCACTAAAAGTGACCAATAAAAGTGACCATCAGGGTGAACCTGAAAGTACCCAGCTAATTCTCCCAGACGCAGATGATTTGGAGGTCGAAATCATTTCAGAATGAGAACACCTACTATATTCCCCTTTCTACTCGCTCAGCAGAAGTGATCCCGAATTTCTCAATCCAAAAGCTTTCTAATGTACCCTGAAAACTCCACCTTGTTCAACTGAAAATGATGCAGCAGCCTTACAGTATCCTCTACCAAAATGTCTAGTCTCTCCACTCCAATAAACATCTTCTTATCCAAATCCTCCAACATCAATAAATCCGTGCCTCACTCCATAATGAAACTTTTCTCCAGCCCTACGATTCCATAACCCCATCTCTTTACATACTAGATCCGATTCATTTCGCTGTACTAGTGCCCATGGTGAGGTATCCATCGCCCTTTTCCGAAATACCCCATCTGCTCCGCAACCGTTCTTAAATGATCCAACTGAGCACTTCATCCTCACCAGTTTCAACCAAAACTCACAACTCTTGCTACGTCCGTCCTAACAATCCCATGCATTATAATTTCCTGACTCATCTAGGTCAGACCTCTACCTTAGCCTCCACTCCAGCACACCAAATGGAAAACGGTGGTTACACTGATACCTCCCATGATGCCCTTATTCTACCCCCAAACTTCTTGAGGCGCACCCCAGTTGAAGTTCTAGATCCAGCTGGGAGTTATCACCTACCTGTGCCTCTTCAGATTTCATATTTTCCACGAAACCCAAACTGCACAACTTATCATCCACCCCAACATATCCAGGCCCATTCTCATGCAGACTTTTCTGGCATATCGACAAGTGCCGGCACGAAGACGAAGATCACAAGAGCAAAGAAGGCAGTGGGATGAATCAGCCAATAGCCTGCTGACAAGGACCGCACCATGACAGGAGACCCCTCTAGTCGAAGGAAATTAGGCACCGCTTCTGACAGCCTTGGTCGGACAGCATTTGCCCAGTACTAGAAGAGCACAGCGATAGCATTGATGTGTGATCCATATCAGTTGCTTACATGGACCTTGTGTGCACGGAAGGAGTTTGATTGTTTGTGACACCAATGTGAAATCAAAATTAAGTATTGTCAGTCTGCTTATTTGTAATAAGAACTGTTAATGTTATTTGCTTGAATTGTTGTGTAGTATTCGAGAATGCAGCATCCTTTAAGCACCATATACGAGACAAGTGGGCAACAATCCACATTTGGCAATATGTATCCACCAAACCCAGTGCCAGATGGTCAAGGAATTTTGTATGTGGCTGTGTTGCGGGCACCTTAATTTTCTTTTGTCTTTTCTTTTGCAGGGGCATTTCATTTATTTAACAGTATCTTGTCGTTATTGCTGATCAGTCTTTTCAGGTGGGCATTGCCGAAAATTTCTTTGCTTGCTGGCTTTGTCTGTTTGTTGTGTTTGTGTCCTCCAACATGCCCCCCCCCCCCCCCCCCGGCCCACTCAGGCACCACAGCTACAAGCATTAGATGCCACACAGCTAATGCAGATGTTTCAATTCCAGATGCAACAGATCTCTTCGTTGCTCAACACGGTGCAGCAGCTACTGGCCAACACTGCATGCCCAACGGAACAACCTCCAGCAACACCTACGGTTATACCACCTTCTCGACAGTTTCGTGAACAGGAAGAGGAATGGCTCGAGTGGTTGATCCAGTTCGAAGCCATCTTATCGCTCACAATATACCAGGTACTGTGAAACTTCCATATTTGTTACCCACGGTAGGAAGCGCAGTGTTCAGATTAATTCAATAACTCTTTCCTAACACCACTCCAAGTGAACTTACGTATGACAATGTTATCTCTTCGCTAACTAACTATTATGACCAACAAGTGAGTATGGTGGCAGCTAGGTATCAGTTCCTTCATTGCAAAAAAACAGTCAGAACAAACGATTAGTGGAGGATGACAAGGAAATGCAAATTCAAATGTGCTTATGGTGCTTTATATTCAGACGCTATGTTGCAAGATATGATCGTGTACAATGTACCTGATGTCAAACTATGAGAACAGATTCTGAAACAATCCGATCCATCATTTCAGCAGGTAGTGCAAATATTAGATCAGTACGATTCCGGTGCCTTTTCGGCTCACACTGGCCTCGCATTCGGGAGGACGACGGTTCAATCCCGGGTTCGGCCATCCTGATTTAGGTTTTCCGTGATTTCCTAAATCGCTCCAGGCAAATGCCGAGATGGTTCCTTTGAAAGGGCACGGCCGACTTCCTTCTCCGTTCTTCCCTAATCCCATGAGACTGATGACCTCGCTGTTTCGTCTCTTCCCTCAAACAACCCAACCCAACCCTTTTCGGCTCATACATTTGAGCGGCCAGCTATTTGATCGGTAGAGACCCTTAGTTCTGATCGGCCCATTCGGCGGCGGCAGCAGCTCGCCACACCGAGTAAACAACCTTCCATGCCACGTAAGCTGTTCGCTACATAGGTGGCTACACAGGCAAACAGAATTAGGTCTTGCCCGCGGTGCTATACATAGCACAGACGCCAAGACTGCCCCTCCGTCAAGCTCAGTGTTGCGCTTATGGTAGGAAAGGAGATGTACTATCAATATGTTTGCAGTGCGACAAACATAAGAATTCGACCCACTCACAAAATTCACATCACAAGCCCCATCTCATTAATGCAGTATATTCAAAGTCTGCAACAGGCATTAGCAAAACTAGCAAGTGTGAAGTTTCTTCAGTGATATGCCAGTCAAACAAAGTGTTTGTTCATTTTTGTGGGTAATGTGTGAAATTTCAGTTGTACACGGGTTCCTCTGTCACAGTGCTCAATCATCACCAGTGTGAACTGTTAGGCTGCCCGGAACCGTGCGATCGCTTCGGTCGCAGGTTCGAATCCTGCCTCGGGCATGGATGTATGTAATGTTCTTAGGTTAGTTAGGTTTAAGCAGTTCTAAGTTCTAGAGGATTGATTGTCTTGTGACAGCGAGAGCACCAGCAGCAGCGAGTACTGTTTGTATAAAGCGTTTTTGTACTTATTTGCTGCGCTTAGCTTTTAAATAGTTTTTCTGGGAAAACCTAGCGTAGTTTTCGCGTCTCGTATTTCAGTGAGTGTTTCTTGATTATCAGAGTAGCTCATCAGAAGATTATCTTGGGAATTTGTCACCGTATAGAGTAGGGTAAACATAGTCATGTGTAGGGACTGTGGTTGTTGTGAGCAGACGCAAGGAGAATTGGCCACTCTTCGGGGGCAAGTGGAGGCTTTGTCTGTTAGGCTCATCGAGCTCGAGGCGCAGGCGTCGGCTCGTAGTGGCGTTGGGGCAACTGTGGTGAGACCTATGCCTACTTCGGTGGCCTTGGAATCACATGGAACCCCTGATGTCGCTGCGTCTTCCGGCAGTGAGCATCTTACCGGTCAGCCATCACTCCAGGGTGAATGGCGGACAGTGGTGGGCTCGCGCGTGCCTGGCCGAAAGGCGAAGGTGGGATCTGGCCGCGTGGCAGCTGCCTTACCCCTTTCCAACAGGTACGGGGTGCCTCCTAGTGGTGATGACATCGTTTCCGAGCCACCACAGGATGCCTCGCCTGTTGGGCCAGTGGCCGATTCTCCGGCAAGGTCCCGACAGTCACAGAGGGCGGGCCTATTAGTTATAGGGAGCTCCAACGTTAGGCGGGTTATGGAGCCCCTCAGGAAAATAGCGGGTAGGTCGGGGAAGAATGCCAGTGTGCACTCGGTGTGCTTGCCGGGGGGTCTCGTCCGTAATGTGCAGGAGGCCCTTCCGGCAGCTATTGAACGCACTGGGTGTGACCGGCTGCAGATAGTAGCACATGTCGGAACGAATGACGCCTGCCGCTTGGGTTCTGAGGCCATCCTTGGTTCCTTCCGGCGGCTGGCTGATTTGGTGAAGACAACCAGCATCGCACGCGGAGTGCAAGCTGAGCTTAATATCTGCAGCATAGTGCCCAGAGTCGATCGCGGTCCTCTGGTTTGGAGCCGTGTGGAGGGTCTAAACCAGAGGCTCAGACGACTCTGCGACTATAATGGTTGCAAATTCATCGACCTCCGTTATTGGGTGGAGAACTGTAGGGCCCCCCTAGACAGGTCAGGCGTGCACTACACACCGGAAGCAGCTACTAGGGTAGCAGAGTACGTGTGGCGTGCACACAGGGGTTTTTTAGGTTAGAGGGACCCCCCCTTGGGCGAAACGATAAAATACCTGACGGCTTACCAGAGAGGACATTATCATCGTTGATAAAGAACGTCCGTCCTCAGAGACCAAAAACAGGAAAAGTTAACGTAATATTGGTAAACTGCAGGAGTATCCAGGGCAAGGTTCCTGAATTAGTATCTCTTATTGAAGGAAATAGTGCGCATATAGTATTAGGAACGGAAAGTTGGTTAAAACCGGAAGTGAACAGTAACGAAATCCTAGACACAGAATGGAATATATACCGCAAGGATAGGATAAACGCCAATGGTGGAGGAGTATTTATAGCAGTAAAGAATTCAATATTATCCAGTGAAGTTATTAGCGAATGCGAATGTGAAATAATCTGGGTTAAGTTAAGTATCAAAGGTGGGTCAGATATGATAGTCGGATGCTTCTATAGACCACCTGCATCAGCAACCGTAGTAGTTGAGCGCCTCAGAGAGAACCTGCAGAACGTCGTGAAGAAGTTTCGTGATCATACTATTGTAATAGGGGGAGACTTCAATCTACCAGGTATAGAATGGGATAGTCACACAATCAGAACTGGAACCAGGGACAGAGACTCTTGTGACATTATCCTGACTGCCTTGTCCGAGAATTACTTCGAGCAGATAGTTAGAGAACCAACTCGTGAAGCTAACGTTTTAGACCTCATAGCAACAAATAGACCGGAACTTTTCGACTCCGTGAATGTAGAAGAGGGTATCAGTGATCATAAGTCAGTGGTTGCATCAATGACTACAAGTGTAATAAGAAATGCCAAGAAAGGAAGGAAAATATATTTGCTTAACAAGAGTGATAGGGCACAAATCGCAGAATATCTGAGTGACCACCATCAAACGTTCATTTCTGAGGAAGAGGATGTGGAACAAAAATGGAAAAAATTCAGAAACATCGTCCAGTACGCCTTAGATAAGTTCGTACCGACTAAGGTCCAAAGCGAGGGGAAAGATCCACCGTGGTATAACAATCATGTACGAAAGGTACTACGGAAACAAAGAAAGCTTCATCATAGGTTTAAGAGTAGTCGAATCATAGCTGATAAGGAAAAGCTGAACGAAGCGAAAAAGAGCGTAAAGAGAGCAATGAGAGAAGCATTCAACGAATTCGAACATAAAACATTGGCAAACAATCTAAACAAGAACCCTAAAAAGTTTTGGTCATATGTAAAATCGGTAAGCGGATCTAAATCCCCTATTCAGTCACTCGTTGACCACGATGGCACCGAAACAGAGGACGACCGAAGAAAGGCAGAAATACTGAATTCAGTGTTCCGAAACTGTTTCACTGCGGAAAATCGTAACACGGTCCCTGACTTCAGCCGTCGCACGGACGCCAAAATGGAAAATATTGAAATAAACGATATCGGAATTGAAAAACAACTGCTATCACTTAGTAGCGGAAAAGCATCCGGACCAGACGAGATATCCTTAAGATTCTACAGTGATTATGCTAAAGAACTTGCCCCCTTTCTATCAGCAATTTATCGTAGATCGCTGGAAGAACGTAAAGTACCTAGCGACTGGAAGAAAGCGCAGGTCGTTCCCGTTTTCAAGAAGGGTCATAAATCAGATGCGAATAATTATAGACCTATTTCGCTTACGTCAATCTGTTGTAGAATAATGGAACATGTTTTGTGTTCTCGTATTATGACGTTCTTAGATAATACAAATCTCCTTCATCATAACCAACATGGATTCCGCAAACAGAGATCATGTGAAACTCAGCTCGCCCTATTTGCCCAAGAAATTCACAGTGCCGTAGACACTGGCGAGCAGATTGATGCCGTATTCCTGGACTTCAGGAAGGCATTTGATACGGTTCCGCACTTACGTTTAGTGAAAAAAATACGAGCTTACGGAATATCGGACCAGGTTTGTGATTGGATTCAGGATTTCCTAGAAGAAAGAACACAACATGTTATTCTTAACGGTTCAAAATCTGCAGATGTAGAGGTAATTTCGGGAGTACCGCAGGGAAGCGTGATAGGACCTTTATTGTTTACAATATACATAAATGACTTAGTTCACAACATCGGTAGCTCCGTGAGGCTATTTGCAGATGACACGGTTGTCTACAAGAAAGTAGCAACATCAGAAGACTCGTACGTACTCCAGGAGGACCTGCAGAGGATTAATGCATGGTGCGACAGCTGGCAGCTTTCCCTAAACGTAGATAAATGTAATATAATGCGCATACATAGGGGCAGAAATCCATTCCAGTACGATTATGCCATAGGTGGTAAATCATTGGAAGCGGTAACGACCGTAAAATACTTAGGAGTTACTATCCGGAGCGATCTGAAGTGGAATGACCACATAAAACAAATAGTGGGAAAAGCAGGCGCCAGGTTGAGATTCATAGGAAGAATTCTAAGAAAATGTGACTCATCGACGAAAGAAGTAGCTTACAAAACGCTTGTTCGTCCGATTCTTGAGTATTGCTCATCAGTATGGGACCCTTACCAGGTTGGATTAATAGAAGAGATAGACATGATCCAGCGAAAAGCAGCGCGATTCGTCATGGGGACATTTAGTCAGCGCGAGAGCGTTACGGAGATGCTGAACAAGCTCCAGTGGCGGACACTTCAAGAAAGGCGTTACGCAATACGGAGAGGTTTATTATCGAAATTACGAGAGAGCATATTCCGGGAAGAGATGGGCAACATATTACTACCGCCCACATATATCTCGCGTAATGATCACAAGGAAAAGATCCGAGAAATTAGAGCAAATACGGAGACTTACAAGCAGTCGTTCTTCCCACGCACAATTCGTGAATGGAACAGGGAAGGGGGGATCAGATAGTGGTACAATAAGTACCCTCCGCCACACACCGTAAGGTGGCTCGCGGAGTATAGATGTAGATGTAGATGTAGATGACCTCAGATGTTAAGTCCCATAGTGCTCAGAGCCATTTGAACCATTTTTAGTTAGGCTCCCCATGCCTGTCTTAAACTGGCATGACACTAAGAGGTTATAATGGACAAGACATTCCTGTTCTCGGAACGTGTACTTTGCCTGAAATATATCGCTTGCCTACACGAACATTGACTTTTACAGTCTTCAAAATTTCTCGGGTATTCAGCCGCGTAGCGTCGTCCAAAAGGCGCGATATTTCGGCAAGCCGACTTCTTGCCATCTTCAAGCGTTCTTGGTATCTCATTGATCTCTGATGGATGCCGACTTCATAAAATCTCTACCCCTCTCCCGCAGCCTCCGTCTGTGCGCTTACGAGCGGTCCGCGGCCGGTGGTGGGGGAATCGCGGCGCTGGGTGGTGGGGGAAGCGCGGCGCTGGGTGGTGGGGGAAGCGCGGTGCCCCGCGACAGATCATGGGCCGTGGTCGTTCTGCGGCTACGGCCGCTTGCGGAACTCTGCCGTCGTGGTGATAATGCTTCTTCTTCTTCTTCAGGCGTCTTGACAGGAGCAGATTTCCGTGTAGACTGTCGTTGTGTTTTAATCATACTCAAAGCTGGATCCCAGGCTTTGCTTAGCTGGAAACCACTGTCTTTATTTATTAGTTCGTCATGCAGCCGGATCTCCACTGCCTCTTTGAGGAGACAATCCCAGAAGGTGTTCGATTGCTGTAACACCTTTGTGCCATTGTAGTTCACGTAATGTCCATGTGAGATGCAGTGCTCTGCCACGGCGGACTTGGTCGACTGCGCATTGTCTGTGTGACGTTTATGTTCACTACATCTCTCCTGTACAGTCCGGGTCCGCAGCTCGTGGTCGTGCGGTAGCGTTCTCGCTTCCCGCACCCGGGTCCCCGGGTTCGATTCCCGGCGGGGTCAGGGATTTTCTCTGCCTCGTGATGACTGGGTGTTGTGTGATGTCCTTAGGTTAGTTAGGTTTAAGTAGTTCTAAGTTCTAGGTGACTGATGACCATAGATGTTAAGTGCCATAGTGCTCAGAGCCGTATGTACAGTCCGGATGGTCTGGCCTATATATATTTTCCCGCACTTTTACAGTGCTACTGTCAAGCGAATGTGAGAACATATTTGGTATAGATTAATTTGATTTGTCTGGCTTTAACATTCAGAACAATGTGCTGTCAGTGTCTGCATTCAATACAATAGACAGTGTAGCTATCTTGATAACAGAATTCCCAGAACTCTTATCTGATAAATAATTACTATTAAAAACAGTCTTGATCACGATTTATTTTATAAGGTAACCGGTTTCGACCACTACTGTGGTCATCTTCAGACCATTGAGTGGAAACCCCTTTCTGTTGGAGAACTCTCATTGCATTGTGATTCTCCAACAGAAAGGGGTTTCCACTCAATGGTCTGAAGATGACCACAGTAGTGGTCGAAACCGGTTACCTTTTAAAATAAATCGTGATCAAGACTGTTTTTAATAGTAATTATTTACAAGACATTGATCACTGCTGTTCCCATAATGCATTCAAAAGTAATCTTATCTGATAGTTTAGGCAAAGCTAACAGTTTTGTAGCACATATTATGCTGAAAGACAATACTCAGACGAAATTTAGTCTGGCCAGAACTGTTCCCATTGCATTATGGGACAAAGTCGTTGCTGAACGGAAAGAATTGCGCCCATATAAGGTAGTTAATGTCTGCCCCTGGTAGCTGAGTGGTCAGCGCGACAGGATGTCAATTCTAAGGGCCCGGGCTCGATTTCCGGTTGGGTCGGAGATTTTCCCCGCTCAGGGACTGGGTGTTGTGTTGTCTTAATCATCATCATTTCATCCCCGTCAACGCGCAAGTAACCGACGACGCGACTTGCACCCTGCGAACGGTCTACCCAACGGGAGGCGCTAGTCACACGACATTTGCATTTCAATTTTCGCTAGTCAATGGGCACACCCAGTGGTGTTGCTCCCCAAACTTTCAGGTCGCATTCGCCTCTGTGTTGACTTAAGTCTACAGTCAACCCACATACTGTCATTTAAAGTTATCTATTGCCACGCCCAAATTAGGCGCTGCATGCTACTTTCAAAAATTGACTTGCGCGACTCTTATCTCAAAATACCGCTCGGTGAAGAATCTCAAAATGTTTGTGTAGTAAATACTCATATGGGCTTGTTTAAATTTCTGCGTTTGCCTTTTGGCAGTGCTTCAGCACCCAGGATTTTCCAACGGCATTCGGAACAGCTAACTGCACAATTGCCAAACAGTTCCAACTATTTGAGATCGAACACCTGAAGAACACATTGCAAATTCACATAGTTTGTTTCGCATGCTATCTGGTGCAGGACTATAGTGTAGACTGTACAAGTGCGATTTTTTTTTTAAACCTGAGTTGCAGTATCTTGGTCATGTCACAAACAATCAAGGTGTACATCCTCTTCAGTCGCATTTGTTAGCCATACGAGACTTACCAATTGTTCAAAATATCACAGAATTTCAATCCGTTTTAGGGAAAAAGAATTAGTTTATTCGGTTCATGCCAAATGCTGCACAAATCGCAGCACCACTGCATCGCTTGCGTGGCAAGAATGTCCCCTTTGTTTGGACAGATGAGCGCCAACTAGCTTTTCAAAAACTTAAAGATGCATTGCTCAGTTATCGATGCTTAGTTCACTTTGATGCTGACAAACTAGTTGCATTGCAAGGGGGAGTTCCTCTTACGGAATCAGTGCAGTGCTTTCGCACAGAATTGGTGATAAAGACAGGCCTACTGCTTTCGCAACTAAAGTGTTGACCCAATCCCAGTGTAATTATTCACAAATTGAAAAAGAGGCTTTGGCTATAGTGTATAGTGTCGCCAAATTTCCCCACTATTTGTATGGCAGAAAATTCTACTTAGTAACGGATCACAAGCCTTTGCAGTCCTTGTTTCATGCGACGAAATTGGTTCCTGTACGAACTGCCCAAAAATTGCACGGATGGGGTTTGTTGTTCTCTCAATACTAGTAAGAGTTTCTGTATCGTCCAACAGCTCAACATGGTAATGCGGACACACTCTTGCGTCTTCCGATTGGCCCTCATATAGTTCTTGACGTATTGCTGCATCTTGTTGTCACATCCATGCACAGGATTCTGAATTGCTTCAATATTTTCCACTGAACTATAGAAAAATTACACAGGCCACGGAAGCTGATCCACATTTTAACATTTTGCTAACATGCATTCGCGCATCTTGGCCTCGTTCCATGAATAGCATAAAGAACTTCGTAGTGCACTGAGACTTTGCACGTCAGCATAGCCTCGCTGTACAGAAAGGAGTGATTCTTGTCCAGAATGGCAATGGAGAGGCAAATGTATAGATCTGTAATCTCTAAAGCTTTGCAAAAGGAAGTGTTGTAGTTAGTTCATCAAGGGCACTGCGGGATTGTCCGTACGAAACAGTTAGTGCGTCGACACTGTACTTGGCAGGGTGGGTCACAGTATTCACGCATGTGCGGAGAATCCGCCCGCTCCGCCACAGAAATTCTCTGCTTTGACCAAGTCGCAAATCCCCATGACAACGTGTGCACATAGACTTTTCGGCACCTTTTTGGAACACTCGATGGTTTGTTCAGGTTGACTCGTACAGCAAGTTTCCTTTTGCTGTGCCAATGATCTCGACAAGATCACGTAGTACAACTCAGGTGTTGTCCTCTATTTTTGGCCTAGAAGGTTTACATGAGGTAATAGTGTCAGACAACGGACCTCAGTTTACGTCAACAGAATTTGAAACATTCTGTGAACGCAATGTCGTACGGCATCTGACTAATGAACCGTTCCATCCACAGTCAAACGGCGAAGCGGAACGTTTTGTCAGAACCTTCAAGCAGTAGATGGCCAAACTTCTCTCCACACTTACCAGGGATTAAGCATTGCAACTATTTCTCACCTCATATTGTTCGCACCCACCAGATGGTCCATCGCCGGCGGAATTGTTTCGAGGCTGCCGCCAGCGGACACTGATCCACCTGTTCCACTTGGTTCAGCAGCCGTCGCCGAATTAAGGCCGCATGGAACTGTCTTTTACAGAGTTTCTATCGGCAGCAGACGGTGGACGCGAGGCGAGATCGTCCGTCGACTTGGCGCTTGCATGTACCTTATTTCAAGTTCAGATGGATTGCAGCGCTGACATCTAAATCAACTTCCCCTTTGTCATGTGCACAATGATCTTTCAGTGTCTGTTCCCCCAGCAGTCGCCGCCTTCTTCATCTCGTTCTTGACAGCAGGAGGTGGACTCGTACCCTTCAGGTCGTTTCCCGGGCGACGTATTCACCAGAGCGCAGGGCGGATGCCGGGGTACGGTCCTAAGCTTGACGTTCCCTGCAGCCACAGCTTCTGGCCCCCACGTTGCACCCACACTCCTGTCTCACCTGACGTGTTCGCACTCCCTACACGACGACGGTCCGACGCTTTGGGGTGCGGGTGGGGAAAGGAATGTTCTGGCGTATCGAGAAGCGCCAGCACCCGCACCACGACAGGAGCGCCGTCTAGTCGAAGAGAATATAAGCGCCGCTCCTGCCACATTTGGCTCAAATGGTTCAAATGGCTCAGAGCACTATGGGACTCAACTGCTGAGGTCATTAGTCCCCTGGAACTTAGAACTAGTTAAACCTAACTAACCTAAGGACATCACAAACATCCATGCCCGAGGCAGGATTCGAACCTGCGACCGTAGCGGTCTTGCGGTTCCAGACTGCAGCGCCTGTAACCGCACGGCCACTTTGGCCGGCGCCAGCTTTGGCCGGACAGTATTATCCCAGTACTAGAAATACTTGAAGAGCACTACGATAGCAGTGGAGTGTGATCCATATCAATTGCTTACTTCTATTGTTTGCATGTCACCCGTCGCTTGCGACACTATTGTAAATTCAAAGTTAAGTATTGTCAATCTTCTTATTTGTAATAAAAACTATTAACGTTATTTGCTCGAACTGATGTCTAGCATTCCGAGATTGCATAATCCTTTAGGCACCATATACGAGACGAATGGGTAGGATCCCACACAGACAAGACTGCATACAGGGTCCTCATTAATACCATAATCGAAAGCCAATCTTCAAAATCCTGACGACCTCCAAAGAGAGGCTGACTTCTTAAAGCACAAAGTCGCGGATCCCTTTTTCTACCATATCCCGCTCCAAACTCTCTACTTCCCTCGTCCTGTTGTTAATCTATATGTTCTTGCTCTGTCAGAAGAATTCTGTTATTTATACAAAGAATTCCGTCACACTCGTTACCGAGACACGATCACACACCACTGTCAGCTCCAGCGATGTGTTTGCAGTTACTTACAAGCCAAAGGGCGTTGGAGCTTGCACATGACATGCGCTAAACGAAACACCTATCTACGCTACAAGGTATTGGATAGCATTCCATAGACTCTCCAGGAACAGACTTATTCCATCCTATCCTCTCCTTCATAACAATACAGCACTTCCAGCAAAGCAAGCCACGTTGCATCCTACCTGGAAGACATGTTCGCCATCCCATATGACCTCAGCTTTCATTAAACGATGAACCCTTACTTTTATGAACATATCAACACAACTATTCCATCTCTTGCAATAAACTTCTAGTACTTCACAGCAGATCCTGAAGAGGACTAAATATGTCACTAACAGCTGAAGCCATTACACAAAAATCGATAAAAAGCGAAAGACTGCACCTGGACCCGATACAGTTACCTACCGTCACCTCAAGAAATGTCCCAGAACCTGTTGTGAAATCCTTGGAATCCTTTCTAATACGGTCCTGTGCATAGATTATTATCCAGAGCTGTGGAAAGCGTCCAAAGTCCTCCTCATACTGAAAATTGGTAAACCACCGTCGCAGACCTCATCATAGTCACCTATCAACCTGACGTCAGTTTTCAGCAAAATTTTTGAAACTATTCTTAACCAGTGAATCCCTCAGCACCTTACACCACGCGGGGTAGCCGCGCAATCTGAAGCGTCCTGTCACGGTCCGTGCGCCCCCCCCCAACCCCCTCCCTCCCCT
The DNA here is from genome assembly GCF_023864345.2 of Schistocerca serialis cubense. Classification (NCBI taxonomy): domain Eukaryota; kingdom Metazoa; phylum Arthropoda; class Insecta; order Orthoptera; family Acrididae; genus Schistocerca; species Schistocerca serialis. The sequence continues at coordinate 312,985,569 of NC_064641.1, forward strand.
TTCGGAGGTTCGAGTCCTCCCTCTGCCATGGGTGTGTGTGTGTTGTCCGCAGCGTAAGTTACTTTAAGTTAGATTACGTGGTTTGTAACCTTAGAGACCGATGACCTAAGCAGTTTGGTCCCATAAAATCTTACCACAAAGTTTCAAAAGTTTAGCACATTGTAACTAATGTACACGCTTCCAATAACCTGTGTACCTTTCTTTCGAATTGTTCAATTAACTATCAGCTTCTTTACCTCCTACACCTAATCTCACAACAAATCAATAAACGAAAGCCCACCATACTTATCTACCCTCTACCTTCAACCAGATATGGAAATCTGGACTGCTCTTAGAGCTACTGACCTGAGCACTCCGACGTAATTATGTCCGCCCTATAGCATCCTTCCTTCAACACCGTTATAAATATGTCACAATGAACTATGCCTGCTCCACAGTCTTTCATCCTGTTGCAGACGTGCCTCAAGGCTCTGCCCTTCAATCCCTTCTTTACGTCCCGTACTCTGTAGACATTCCCAAACTACCACCCAAACGTTCCTTCCGCAACATGCTGATAAACCGCTTAATGCCAGATAAATCTTCCAGTCAAGTGGTGTAATATATGAAAACTTCAACCAAATCCACAGAAAAACCAAGCCAACATCTTCGGTTGCAGGAGTCGGTGCCTCCATCGTCCAGATTTTTATCTCTCCAACTACAACCAACCCATCCCAGCAAAAAAGTAAAGTATTTAGGATTAGCTCTCGACCGAAAACTAACAGAGACTGCACATCTGGTTACATACAAAGCAAAGCCAGAAACTGATTAAAACTACTAAAACTGTTTACAGTCCGCACCTGCGATCTCCATCCTTCTACCATTACTCTCACTTACAAGTCAACCATTTACCGCATCCTAACGTACACCAATGTTGTCTCGATCTCTGCGTCACCTAAGTTCTACACGTCGATTGAAATCCTGGAAAGACATGCATACTGCCTCTTGCTGTGCATTCTCCTACCTTTCCAAACTCAGGTCCTGTACCAACTCATCCACTTCCTCCACCTTCTTCTCTTCTTAGAGCGTCTTCGGATCCGACACATTAATCGCAAAGCCCAGTCCCAGAAATCAATATCTCGATCACTAATAACCAATCTAGGTATCTTACCAAGCCATTACATCCACCTTCGATGAATCCCCAAGCGTTATTCATCTTCCCGCCGGAGTTTCAACAAACTCTCACTCCCCAGCGATGACATCCGTACTGAGGTACAACCCTCTTTTCAACGCTAACCACAAAGCTCATCCTCACACCATCCTCCCACTTTCTTCGCTCCCTTTCACCCAACTTGCACACTGCTAGTCGCTACCTGCGGTTCTACCTGACCCTTTAATCATATTCCTCATCGCATCTTCATCGTGATAATTAGTTCATTTGTCAACCAGCATCACAGTTACACCACGGCATCATTCAAATTCTTCAGTGACTATGCGTATTTTAGCTCTAAAATAAAATAATCAAATTATTTTTAAGTTTTATAAAGCTATTAGATCTTTGTGCCTCTACTCGTTTATTGTCTAGTTTTTAAGTAAAATGATTCAGTATTATCCACCTATGTATTTTTGACAGTCATCTAACATTGTCACCTTTTATGCGAGGGTTGGACTTTAATAGCGGAAACAATTTACTTACAGCTCGTACAAAATAGATGCGTGTTCAAAGTTTTACTGACCTCCAGAGTAGTCACCAGGATTGTGTATAACCCGTTGACAGTGATGTGGAAGTCGTAGGATACTCTTAGCAGTGCCAGTTGTGTGGACAGTTCGAGCGGCGCGGTCAATTGGCCGACGAATTTGTAGCAGTTTTGAAGCGAATGCCGTGAAGTGTTTCCTTCAGTTTGGAAATCGCATTGAACTCACGAGGGCTTAAGACCGGGGAATGCAGTGGGTGGTATAGCACATAGCATCCCCATCAGTCAAACAAATCAGTAACAGCTTGCACTGTACGTGCTTGGGCATTCTCCTGCAAAATGATGGTCAGGTCCTGCAGAAAGTGTCATCAATTCTGTCTCTAAGCTGGTCTAGGTTATGTTCCAAAAATCCATAAAGATCTGCTTTGCCACCGACACTCCTTATATCATATTTGTCAGTGGTGCTCCAAGTCGTCCTTGCTCAGTTTGTAGACGACAAAGCCTTACAGTCGGGCAGCCGACTACAACGTTAACTCACTCAAGAATTGGCAATAACGAACCAAATCACATTGAATGCTGGAAAAACCAGAGCGATATTGTTCACTCACCGACGTCCAGACGTACGCGACAGACTTGTTCCCTGCAACCAGGAAATCAAATGGACCAGCCAAGTTAAATATCTTGGGACAGCTTTGAACATTTCAAATATCTCATTTTGTCTAATGTGGTTATTATATCCCCTGCACCAACTGTACCCCTGTTAGCCAGCACACAAAGGAATGTAAATACAAATCTTTTGCTATATAAGACAACAGTCCTATCTGTGTTACTCTGTGGCTGCTCAACGTGAGGGATCACTAGCACCACGAATCTCAAGCTACTGCAGGTGATCCAGAACAGGTGTTTAAGCCTTCTACTTGGTGTCTCGAGATGGTCCAAATCAACGACTTACACCGGTGTCTCGAGATGGTCCAAATCAACGACTTACACCAAGAACTTGGCATCTATCTGCGACCAAATCAGGGTTAACCACAAACTTTACTGGACAAAATCGAAGCCCTAAGACCAACTACATCTGGAAATGGCATGTTCAATCCCCCCAAAACAATGGAACCAGGTGAAAGTGCCTCTCACAATTATGGAGGCGCCCTAATTACACTACAACAAATCGCAAAAGCCATTAGTGCAGTAGGGATTATGGACCATGAGCCCAAGCTCCTTCTCATGCCTAAATAAAGCAGAAACAGAGTTCGAAACTTCCTTTACCCCAGAAATTCAGCCTCTCTCGAAGATTGCACTTTGAATCCACCACAAAAAATATAAAAAAAGGAAACCGCCTTTACCTGTGGCCAGAAGAAGCTGATCCCGACTCAAACCTTCAATCATTCAAACACGAGAATCAATAAATGAACAACATCACACTGAACAGCAGGTAATACCTACCTAGTAGACCCAAGACCACCAGAGCAGGGCAATTTCCTCTAGAGACGATGCTTGCTTGGCGTCGTCCCCCAGTTGAGTGCATCCTTTGATTTATAAACATTAGTAAGGAAAACTGCACTGAGGACGTATCTCGCCGTTGTATATCGCTAGCAAGCATTACTAATACACATTATTTTATCGAGATGTATCAGCATCCACGACTGTTTATTATAACCAAACAAACATTCAAACACGAGAATCAATAAATGAACAACGTCACACTGTACAGCAGGTAATACCTACCTAGTAGACCCAAGACCACCAGAGCAGGGCTATTTCCTCTAGAGACGATGCTTGCTTTGCGTCGTTCCCCAGTCGTGTGCATCCTTTGACTTATCAACATTAGTAAGGAAAACTGCATTGAGGATGTATCTCGCCATAGTATAACGCTAGCAAGCATTACTAATACACATTATCTTATCGAGATGTATCAGCATCCACGACTGTTAATAATAACCAAACAATTCACTTCACTTTGTATATACATCAACACCATAAAAGAACGTACACTATACAGAGTTACATGTGACAAACATGATAACTGTATGCGTTGTAAATAAACTTATTAATGCGTTACCTACTTGCAGATGTCTGATTGTGTATACTGACCACATCTACTACCGACACTACAGCATTCATTAATCGAGTTGCAGCAACGAATGAGCAACAATAGGCCTGAATGGTTTTCTTGTCGGAGACTGACAATCGTACCTCTACATATGTGGCTTCTGAGACGTTCCTGTGTCGGTATCCCAAGATACTCATGCCACGTCTCTGGGAACTGCTTATGTCGGCCTCAATAGGTGGTAGCCGAGTAGAACTATGAGGCTATAGAGCGCCATACGAGACCAACTGATGGTCTTGTTACCTCTGGCTAATGAAAGTGATTGTGGAACAAGGGAAAGGTATTTGTATGTCGAGTTGATGATGGATGGTCGAAAGCTCTGTGACATCATTTGTAGTATATATTCACAGTGTCACCATAGGAGGGGTGAAGGGGATAAAGTGGAGTTTCAAGTTATGTCTTGACACTAACCCTATATCTGGTGTGAAAGTATTATGCTTGCCTGATCAACTTGTTGTCCATTGAGAAGTAATGAGCTGTTTATACACTGCTGAAGGTGTTGTCTGTGTAGCTAAAGATCAATCCGTCCTGGTCACAATCTCTCTCAAGACCCATGTCCCAAGTTTTGTCTAGTCCAGCGGTCCACCATAAATCGCGATGACATCAGTGTAAAATTGCGTTTCAACAAACGTGGCATCTCTGTTCGTCTCACTCTGTACTTCTCTCGGTTACCTTCCGTTGTGACGCTGTAGCAATTGTTTCTACATTTATATGGACCAGTTTCAAGTTTCACCGAACTATATGTTATTTGACAGTGACAAATCATACGAAAGTTACTTTCATACTTACGTTAAGCACACCAATGCAGCTTCTCTTGATGGTCTGGCATCACAACGTTAATGCAAATGAATCTACTACATAACTTTCGGAGTACCTTCGTAGAACGCTCGCTTGAGAAACAAATCATTCTGTAAGAGGAGAAAAGTGAAAACGAAATAGATGTAAGGACAGCAATTAAATTATTTATTATGTCAAAAGTAAGCGCCATAGCTGTTAATCCCTTAATATCAGTTTGAGACAAGACAGTCAATGCTTTTTGGAAGAATGTTCGCACTCGCCTAAGGAACTACGATTGTATCCAGGTGTGCAGATTCTCGTTCGAAGAAAAGCGGCGGAAGTGAATGTCTTCTTCAGGGCCCAAATATATGTAAATCACAAGGAAGGGGGTCGGGACTATACGGAGGGTGTGTAAGTGCTTCCCAGCTTAACTTCGGCAGCGTAGTCGAAACCAGCTGCCAACAAGATGTCCTCCAACATATTCTCACATTTGTTCCGAGTATGCTCTATAAATTTCGCTTTGAAGCCTTTACTCATTCATCTTACTGCCCAGATCACTCCCCACGCTTTTCCATATCTCTGGTGCACTGAAGACAGACTTTGTGGCCGTAGATTTATTTGTCTCACAGTTATGGTGAATATTTTTTATATAATAAACAGTTTACTTAATTTTTCCATTGTCTCGTTTTTATTTCAATGCCCCTTATAGCAAACATTTGATTTTAGGAACTGATGTTATATTTATTGCACTACTAACGCATGAACCATGGACCTAGCCGTTGGTGGGGAGGCTTGCGTGCCTCACAGGTACACATAGCCGTACCGTAGCTGCAACCACAACGGAGGGGTATCTGTTGAGAGGCCAGACAAACGTGTGGTTCCTGAAGAGGGGCAGCAGCATTTCAGTAGTTGCAGGTGCAACAGTCTGGATGATTGACTGATCTGGCCCTGTAACACTAACCAAAACGGCCTTGCAGTTTTGGTACTGCGAACGGCAGAAAGCAAGGGGAAACTACAGCGGTATCTTTTCCCTAGAGCATGCAGCTTTACTGTATGATTAAATGATTATGGCGTCCTCTTGGGTAAAATATTCGGGAGGTGAAATAGTCCCCCATTCGGAACTCCGGCCGGGGACTACTCAAGAGGACATCGTTATCAGGAGAACGAAAACTGGCATTATACGAATCGGAGCGTGGAATGTAAGATCCCTTAATCGGGCTGGTAGGTTAGAACATTTAAAAAGGGAAATGGATAGGTTAAAGTGAGATATAGTGGGAATTAGTGAAGTTCGGTGGCAGGAGGAACAAGACTTTTGGTCAGGTGAATACAGGGTTATAAATACAAAATCAAATAGGAGTAATGCAGCAGTAGGGTTAATAATGAACAAAACATAGGAGTGCGGGTAAGCTACTACAAACGGCATAGTGAACGCATTATTGTGGCCAAGATAGACACGAAGCCCACGCCTTCTACAGTAGTACAAGTTTATATGCCAACTAGCTCTGCAGATGATGAAGAAATTGATGAAATGTATGATGAGATAAAAGAAATTATCCAGGTAGTGAAGGGAGATGAAAATTTGATAGTCATGGGTGACTGAAATTCACAGTAGGAAAAGGCAGAGAAGGAAACGTAGTAGGTGAATATGGACTGGGGCTAAGAAATGAAAGAGGAAGCCGCCTGGTACAATTTTGCACAGAGCGTGACATAATCATAGCTAACACTTGGTTCAAGAATCATGAAAGATGGTTGTATACGTGGAAGAACCCTGGAGATACTAAAAGGTTTCAGATACATTATATAATGCTAAGACAGAGATTTAAGAACCAGATTTTAAATTGTAAGACATTTCCAGGGGCAGACGTAGGCTCTGACCATAATCTATTCTTTATGAACTGTAGATTAAAACTGACGAAACTGCAAAAAGGTGGGAATATAAAGAGATGGGACCTGGATGAACTGAAAGAACCAGAGGTAGTACAGAGTTTCAGGGAGAGCATAAGGGAAAAATAGACAGGAATGGGGGAAAGCAATATAGTAGAAGAAGAATAGGTAGCTTTGAGGAATGAAATAGTGAAGGCAGCAGAGGATCAAGTAGGTAAAAAGACGAGGGCTAGTAGAAATCCTTGGGTAACAGAAGAGATACTGAAATTAATTGATGAAAGGAGAAAATACAAAAATGCAGCAAGTGAAGCAGTCAAAAAGGAAGGGAAACGTCTCAGAAATGAGGTCGACAGGAAGTGCAAAGTGGCTAAGCAGGGATGGTTAGAGGACAAATATAAGGATGTAGAGGCTTATCTCATGAGGGGTAAGATACACTCCTGGAAATGGAAAAAAGAACACATTGACACCGGTGTGTCAGACCCACCATACTTGCTCCGGACACTGCGAGAGGGCTGTACAAGCAATGATTACACGCACGGCACAGCGGACACACCAGGAACCGTGGTGTTGGCCGTCGAATGGCGCTAGCTGCGCAGCATTTGTGCACCGCCGCCGTCAGTGTCGGCCAGTTTGCCGTGGCATACGGAGCTCCATCGCAGTCTTTAACACTGGTAGCATGCCGCGACAGCGTGGGCGTGAACCGTATGTGCAGTTGACGGACTTTGAGCGAGGGCGTATAGTGGGCATGCGGGAGGCCGGGTGGACGTACCGCCGAATTGCTCAACACGTGGGGCGTGAGGTCTCCACAGTACATCGATGTTGTCGCCAGTGGTCGGCGGAAGGTGCACGTGCCCGTCGACCTGGGACCGGACCGCAGCGACGCACGGATGCACGCCAAGACCGAAGGATCCTACGCAGTACCGTAGGGGACCGCACCGCCACTTCCCAGCAAATTAGGGACACTGTTGCTCCTGGGGTATCGGCGAGGACCATTCGCAAACGTCTCCATGAAGCTGGGCTACGGTCCCGCACACCGTTAGGCCGTCTTCCGCTCACGCCCCAACATCGTGCAGCCCGCCTCCAGTGGTGTCGCGACAGGCGTGAAAGGAGGGACGAATGGAGACGTGTCGTCTTCAGCGATGAGAGTCGCTTCTGCCTTGGTGCCAATGATGGTCGTATGCGTGTTTGGCGCCGTGCAGGTGAGCGCCACAATCAGGACTGCATACGACCGAGGCACACAGGGCCAACACCCGGCATCATGGTGTGGGGAGCGATCTCCTACACTGGCCGTACACCACTGGTGATCGTCGAGGGGACACTGAATAGTGCACGGTACATCCAAACCGTCATCGAACCCATCGTTCTACCATTCCTAGACCGGCAAGGGAACTTGCTGTTCCAACAGGACAATGCACGTCCGCATGTATCCCGTGCCACCCAACGTGCTCTAGAAGGTGTAAGTCAACTACCCTGGCCAGCAACATCTCCGGATCTGTCCCCCATTGAGCATGTTTGGGACTGGATGAAGCGTCGTCTCACGCGGTCTGCACGTCCAGCACGAACGCTGGTCCAACTGAGGCGCCAGGTGGAAATGGCATGGCAAGCCGTTCCACAGGACTACATTCAGCATCTCTACGATCGTCTCCATGGGAGAATAGCAGCCTGCATTGCTGCGAAAGGTGGATATACACTGTACTAGTGCCGACATTGTGCATGCTCTGTTGCCTGTGTCTATGTGCCTGTGGTTCTGTCAGTGTGATCATGTGATGTATTTGACCCCAGGAATGTGTCAATAAAGTTTCCCCTTCCTGGGACAATGAATTCACGGTGTTCTTATTTCAATTTCCAGGAGTGTAGATACTGCCTACAGGAGAATTAAAGAGACCTTTGGAGAAAAGAGAACCACTTGTATGAATATCAAGAGCTCGGATGGAAACCCAGTTCTAAGCAAAGATGGGAAAGCAGAAAGGTGGAAGGTGTGTATAGAGGGTCTATAGAGGGGCGATGTTCTTGACGACAATATTATGGAAATGGAAGAGGAGGTAGATGAAGATGAAATGGGAGATAAGATACTGTGTGAAGAGTTTGACAGAGCACTGAAAGACCTGAGTCGAAACAAGGCCCCGGGAGTAGACAACATTCCATTAGAACTACTGACAGCCTTGGGAAAGCCAGTCGTGACAAAAGTCTACCATCTGGTGAGCAAGATGTATGAGACAGGCGAAATTTCCTCAGACTTCAAGAAGAATATAATAATTCCAATCCCAAAGAGAGCAGGTATTGACAGATGTGAAAATTACCGGACTATCAGTTTAATAAGTCATAACTGAAAAATACTAACGTGAATTCTTTACAGACGAATGGAAAAACTGATAGAAGCCGACCTCGGGGAAGATCAGTATGGATTCCGTAGAAATGTTGGAACACGTGAGGCAATAGTGACGCTACTAATTATCTTAGAAGAAAGAATAAGGAAAGTCAAACCTACGTTTCTAGCATTTGTAGACTTAGAGAAAGCTTTTGACAATGTTGACTGGAATACTCTGTTTCAAATTCTGAATGTTGCAGGGTAAAATACAATTTGTACAGAAACCAGATGGCAGTTATAAGAGTCGATGGGCATGAAAGGGAAGCAGTGGTTGGGAAGGGAGTGCGACAGGGCTGTAGCCTCTCCTTGATGCTGTTCAATCTGTATATTGAGCAAGCAGTAAAGGAAACGAAAGAAAAGTTCGGAGTAGGTATTAAAATCCATGGAGAAGAAATAAAAAGTTTGAGGTTCACTGACGACATTGTAATTCAGTCAGAGACAGCAAAGGACTTGGAAGAGCAGTTGAACGGAATGGACAGTGTCTTGAAAGGAGGGTATAAGATGAACACCAACAAAAGCGAAACGAGGATAATGGAATGTAGTCGAAATGAGTAGGGTGATGCTGCGGGAATTAGATTAGGAAATGAGTCACCTAAAGTAGTAAAGGACTTTTGCTATTTGAGGAGCAAAATAACTGATGATGGTAGAAGTAGAGAGGATATAAAATGTACACTGGCAGTGGCTAGGAAAGCGTTTCTGAAGAAGAGAAATTTGTTAACATCGAGTATTGATTTAAGTGTCAGGAAGTCCTATCCGAAAGTATTTGTATAGAGCGCAGCTATGTATGGAAGTGAAACGTGGACGATGTACGGTAGACGAGAAGAGAATAGAAGCTACTGAGATGTGGTGCTACAGAATAATGCTGCACATTAGATGGCTAGATCACATAACTAATGAGGAAGTATTGAATAGAATTGGGGAGGAGTTTGTTACACAACTTGACAAGAAGAAGGGACCGGTTTGTAGGACATGTTCTGAGGCATCAAGGGAGCATAAATTAACATTGGAGGGCAGCGTGGAGGGTAAAAATCGTAGAGGGAGACCAAGAGATGAATTCACTAAGCAGATTCAGGAGGATGTAGGCTACAGTAGGTACTGGGAGATGAAGAGGCTTGCACAGGATAGAGTTGCATGGAGAGCTGCATCAAACCAGTCTCAGGACTGATGACTACAACAACAACAACGCATAATGTTAATCGGGCATGTATTCTTTTACCGTTCGTTCGAAAAGTTTACAGCAGTAGGCTCCGCTGGTTTAACGAAAGAGGACCAAAACCTCAGTGTTAAGCGTAAGTACTGGCGGATTTTCAGTTGTAGTCGAGCTGTCGGCGTATGCAGGGACTGGCATGCGTACATACGTCAGAGTGTGGGCTCTGGCGTGGCGGGAGTGCGGTGCGCTGTAGCGCCGGCCGACGCCTGACACCGTGACAGCTGCTCGCCGCCACTGTGTGTGTGTGTGTGTGTGTTCGTGGGCGTGGGTGTGCAACGCGCGGCGTGTTCTACCATGGTGTGGAGCGGCGCGATCTTCACCCACCGCAGGGCGACTAGTTGCTGTGTCGTCTGAGGACAGTGATAGCTCTGGCTGTCAGGGGGCACTTTATCCTTTCAGCACGCAGAATTCTTTTTGAGCCAATGTTAATCTCCGATTTCGTTTATGTGGAGATTTACTGTCTTAAGCCGGCCGAAGTGGCCGTGCGGTTAAAAGCGCTGCAGTCTGGCACCGCAAGACCGCTACGATCGCAGGTTCGAATCCTGCCTCGGGGATGGATGTTTGTGATGTCCTTAGGTTAGTTAGGTTGAACTCGTTCTAAGTTCTAAGGGACTAATGACCTCACCCGTCGAGTCCCATAGTGTTCAGAGCCATTTGAACCATTTACTGTCTTAAACATTGTCAACGCAATATTTTGAGGACAATAAAGCAATTTTAGTTGTTGTTGTTGTGGTCTTCAGTCGAAAGACGGGTTTGATTCAGCTCTCAATCCTACTCTATCCTGAGCAAGCCTCATAATCTCCGAGTAACTACTGAAACCTTCATCTTTCTGAAACTGTAAAATGTATTCTTCTCTTGCTCTCCCTCTACGATTGTTATCCCAACGCTTCCCTCTAGTACTAAATTGGTGATTCCTTGATGCCTCAGAAAGTGTCCTACGAACTGATGCCTACTTCTAGTCAGGTTGTCCCACACATTTATCTTCTCCCCAGTTCTATTCGGTACCTCCTCATTAATTGTGTTACCTACCCATCTAATCTTCAGCATTATTCTGTAGCACCACATCTCAGTAGCTTCCATTCTCTTCTCGTCTGCCGTACATCGTCCACGTTTAATTTCCATACATGGCTACGCTCTATACAAATACTTTCGGAAAGGACTTTATGACACTTAATTCTATTCTCTATGTCAACAAATTTCTCTTCTTGAGAAACGCTTTCCTTGACATTACGAGGGTACATTTCATATCCTCCCTATTTAGGTCATCATCAGTTATTTTCCTTCCCAAATACCAAAATTCATTGAACCATGGATTTTACTTTCAAAATCTTTTCTTAAAGAATTTATTTTATTTACTCGCCGTTCATGAAGAGCATTAACACACTATGTGAGCGTGGAAGTAGTTGCCAAGGAGTAACTGATGGAAACAAATTAAATTTCAACCAATGGAAATATTATTCACAAAATACTTTTCAAAAAGCTGTTTTAAAATTTAGAAGCAGAAAAGCACCCTCGAAATATTAATTTACAATTTAACAAATGTAAATGTTATTCCTAAAGCTTTTTCTAAATTGCTGTAAAATTATAAGCAGAAAAGCACCCTCGAAATATCAAGTTACAATTATTCAGAGGCAGAATATATATATATATATTACAGCATTAGCCTTTTGGCTGAGAAGCTTCCGCTCCCTCTCAGCACGCCTGTAGTCACGACCGCTCACAACGACCTCTGAAAAACTACACTGGTGCAAATCTGCAACACACCAGATTACTTTAAACTAAAATGTTTAACAACTCATACAAACACATTAACTATGCAAGCAGTAAGAGGGATGGAAATGGTACAAACACTCACACTAAGAACTTAGTTTCCACCAAAAGTGCCATTTGTTTTTAAAAGGGCTCTTACGGTTTAGGGTGGTAACTTCATAAAAATGGCTATTTAAATAAAACCCATGAAATTCAGAGTTACATAAAGTGTACAACATACTCTACATTACACATATACCGATTCGCAAGATGATTGGCAACATAGAAACATATTTCAGGAAATCGGCATTTACCGTAATTCTATACATTCGTTAACACCGAATCCGGCAAACATGACAGAGGCAGGTATTAACGTACGGCAGACCGACAGACAGACAGACAGACACTAACTGCCTAACAAATGCAGACGAGAGACAGACCCAGACTAACTTGGCTGACCAACTAGCCAGAGTCGGCGAGTCAGACTGAACGACTGGAACAGGAAAGGGAGGTAAAGACAGTGGCACTTTAAGTGCCCCCGCCACACACCCTTGGGTGGCTTGCGGAGTATAAATGCAGATGTAGACTGACTGTGGAGCTCATCGCGCCCCTTAAATGCACGTGAACAGGCAACTTTTCCCCTTTCCCACCAGAGGGAGACACCAAAGCTGCGATTACCACAGCGGCGCCACCGCCAGAAACGGAGGGCGACTGCTTCACACTACGCGCTGCGGCGCGTTCTTCAAAACAGCAATTTTTACTACGGCTCACTCATCTACTACTTTGTCTCATTTCCTAATCTAATTCCCTCAGTATCATCTGATTTAATTCCACTACATTCCTTTATCCTCGTTTTTCTTTTGTTGATGTTCATCTTATGTCCTTCTTTCATGACACTGTCGATTCCATTCAATTACTCTTCCGTCCTTTGCTGTCTGTGACAGAATGCAAATGTCATCGGCAAACATCAGAGTTTTTATTTCTTCTCCCTGGAATTTAATTCCTACTCCATATTTTCCTTTTGTTTCCTTTACTGTTTGACAATATACAGATTGAATAACATCAGAGATAGCCTACAGCCCTGTCTCACTCCCTTCTCAACCACTGCTTCCCTTTCGTGCCATCTGGTTTCTGTACAAATTGTAAATAGTCTTTCGCTCCCCGTGTTTTACCCATGCCATATTTGGGGTATTCCAGAGAGTATTCCTGTCAACAACGTGAAAAGCTTTCTCTAAGTCCACAAATGCTAGAAACGTAGGGTCATCTTTCCTTAATCTATCTTCTACGAGAAGTAGTGGGTGAGTACTGCCTCACGTGTTCCCACGTTTCTCCAGAATCCAGACTAATCTCCCCCATGGTCGGCTTCCACCATTTTTTTCCTTTCTGTTAAGGATTCGTGTTAGTATTTTGCAACAATGACTCATTAAACTGATAGTTCGATAATTTTCAGATCTGTCAGCACCTGCTTTATTTCCAACTGGAATTACTGTATTATTCTTGGAGTCTGCTGGTGTTTCACCTGTCTCAAACATCTTGCTCACCAGGTGGAAGAGTTTTGTCGTGGGTGGCCCTTCGAAGGCAATCAGTAGCTCTAACGGAATGTTGTCTATTCCCAGGGCTTTGTTTCGACATAAATCTTTCAGTGCTTTGTCAAATTCTTCAAGCAGTAATATATTTCCTTTTGCATCTTCATTTACGATCTCTTCCATTTCCATGATATTTCTGTCAAGTAAACCTCCCTGTATAGACCGTCTGTATACTTCTTTCACCTTTCTACATACCCTAATTTGCTTAGGAGTGGTTTCCCAACTGGGCTCTTCATAATCATACAGGTGGCTCTCGGGGACCGATGACCGTCGCCGTCTGGTCCCTTTAATCTCCCAAACCAACCAACCAACCAGGTGGTTCTCTTTTCTCCAAATGTCTCTTTAATCTTGCTGTAGGCTGTATCAATCTTAGTCCTAGTGATATACGCTTGTACATCCTTACATTCATCCTCTATCCTTTCCTGCTTAGCCATTTTGCACTTCCTGTCCATCTCATTATTTTTAAACGTTTCTATTCCCTTTTGCTTGCCTCATTAATTACATTTTTATATTTTCTCCTTTCATCGATTAAATTCTGTACCTCGTGTGTTATCCAAGGATTTCTATTAGCCCTCGTCTTTTACCTACTTGATCCTCTGCTGCCTTCACTAATTCCTCCCTCAAAGCTACCCGTTCTCCTTCTACTGTATTCCTTTCCACTGTTCTTATTAGTCGTTCCCTAGTGCTCCCTCTGAAACTCTCTGCATCCACTGGTTCTTTCAGTTTTTCCCTGTCCTGTATTCTTAAATTCCTGCTTTTTTGCAGTTTCCTCAGTTTTAATCAGCAGTTCGTAACTAACGAGTTTGGGTCAGATTCCTTTTCAGCCCTAGAAAATGTGTAAAAACTTAAACCTGCTTCCAAAATTTCTGTTTTACCATTGTATACTCTATCTGAAACCTTCCGGTGTCTCCAGGACTCTTTCACGTGTACAACCCTGTGCAAAATTTTGTCAGACGGCGTCCTCTTTCGTTCCTTCACGCCCCCAACCCCACCCCCCCTCGACCATATTCCCCTACTACTTTTCCTTATCTTCCTTTTCCTACTATGGAATCCAATTGCCACATAACTATTACATTTTCGTCACCCTTATCTATCTGAATATTTTTTATCTCATCACACATTTCTTCAATCTCCTGCTCATCTACGGAGCTAGACGCCATATAAACTTGCACTACTGTGGTGAGTGTGGGCCTCGTGTCTATCTTGGCTACAATAATGAATTCAGTACGCTGTTAATTGTACCTTAACAGTGTTCCCATTTCGTTATTGATTATTTAACCTGTTCTGGATTAGCCCTACTTGAGGTTATATGATTCACCTGACTGGGAGTCCTGTTCCTCCTGCCACCGAACTTCACTAATTCCCACTATATCTAACTTTAACCTATCTACTTCCCTTTTTAAATTTTCTTAGCTGCCTGCCTGATTAAGGGTTCTGACATTCTACGATATGACTCGCAGGACGCCAGTTTTTTTTTTCTCCTGATATAGACATCCTCCTGATTAGTCTTCGCTCGGAGATCTGTATGGGGGACTATTTTACCTCAGGAATATTTTATGCAAGAGGATACCATCAACGTTTAACCATACAGTAGAGTTGCAAGCAATCGGGAGAAATTACGACTCTAGTTACCCCTTGCTTTCAACCGTTCGCAGTACCAGCAGAGGGAGTCCGTTTTGGTTGATGTTACAAGGCCAGATTAGTTAATCATCCATACTGTTGCCCCTACATCTGCTAAAAAGTGTTGTCCCTCTTCAGGAACAACACCTTTGTCTGACCTCTCAATTTCGTTACAATAGGAACAAAAAGCGAATGACATTAATGGCGTCTTTCTGTAGCAATATACAGTCTAAGATCGGAGCATGGAATGTCAGATCCCTTAATCGGGCAGGTCGGTTAGAAAATTTAAAAAGGGAAATGGATAAGTTAAAGTTAGATATAGGGGGAATTAGTGAAATTCGGTGGCAGGAGGAACAAGAGTTTTGGTCACGTGATTACAGGGTTATAAATACAAAATCAAATAGGGGTAATGCAGGAGTAGGTTTAATAACGAATAAAAAATAGCAGTGCGGGTTAGCTACTACAAACAGCATAGTGAACGCATTATTGTGGCCAAGATAGACACAAAGCCCATGCCTACTACAGTAGTACAATTTTATATGCCAACTAGCTCTGCAGATGATGAAGAAATTGATGAAATGTACGACGAGATAAATGAAATTATTCAGGTAGTGAAGGGAGACGAAAATTTAATAGTCATGGGTGACTGGAATTCGTCAGTAGGAAAAGGGAGAGAAGGAAACATAGTAGGTGAATATGGATTGGGAAGAAATGAAAGAGGAAGACGCCTTGCAGAATTTTGCACAGAGCATAACTTAATCATAGCTAACACTTGGTTCAAGAATCATAAAAGAAGGTTGTATACCTGAAAGAATCCTGGAGATACTAAAAGGTATCAGACAGATTATATAATGGTAAGACAGAAATTCAGGAAACAGGTTTTAAATTGTAAGACATTTCCAGGGGCAGATGTGGATTCTGACCAAAATATATTGGTTATGAACTGCAGATTGAAACTGAAGAAACTGCAAAAAGGTGGGAATTTAATGAGATGGGACCAGGATAAACTGAAAGAGCCAGAGGTTGTACAGAGTTTCAGGGAGAGCATAAGGGAACAATTGACAGGCATGGGGGAAAGAAATACAGTAGAAGAGGAATGGGTAGCTCTGAGGGATGAAGTAGTGAAGGCAGCAGACGATCAAGTAGGTAAAAAGACGAGGGCTAATAGAAATCCTTGGGTAACAGAAGAAATATTGAATTTAATTGATGAAAGGAGAAAATATAAAAATGCAGTAAATGAAGCAGGCAAAAAGGAATACAAACGTCTCAAAAATGAGATCGACAGGAAGTGCAAAATGGCTAAGCAGGGATGGCTAGAGGACAAATGTAAGGATGTAGAAGCTTGTCTCACTAGGGGTAAGATAGATACTGCCTACAGGAAAATTAAAGAGACCTTTGGAGAGAAGAGAACCACTTGTATGAATATCAAGAGCTCAGATGGCAACCCATTTCTAAGCAAAGAAGGGAAGGCAGAAAGGTAGAAGGAGTATATAGAGGGTTTATACAAGGGCGATGTACTTGAGGACAATATTATGGAAATGGAAGAGGGTGTAGATGAAGATGATATGGGAGATACGATACTGCGTGAAGAGTTTGACAGAGCACTGAAAGACCTGAGTCGAAACAAGGCCCCGGGAGTTGACAACATTCCATTAGAACCACTGATGGCCTTGGGAGAGACAGTCATGACAAAACTCTTCCATCTGGTGAGCAAGATGTATGAGACAGGCGAAATACCCACAGACTTCAAGAAGAATATAATAATTCCAATCCCAAAGAAAGCAGGTGTTGACAGATGTGAAAATTACCGAACTATCAGTTTAATAAGTCACAGCTGCAAAATACTAACGCGAATTCTTTACAGGCGAATGGAAAAACTAGTAGAAGCGGACCTCGGGGAAGATCAGTTTGGATTCCGTAGAAATGTTGGAACACGTGAGGCAATACTAACCTTACGACTTATCTTAGAAGAAAGATTAAGAAAAGGCAAACCTACGTTTCTAGCATTTGTAGACTTAGAGAAAGCTTTTGACAACGTTAACTGGAATACTCTCTTTCAAATTCTGAAGGTGGCAGGGGTCAAATACAGGGAGCGAAAGGCTATTTACAATTTGTACAGAATCCAGATGGCAGTTATAAGAGTCGAGGGGCATGAAAGGGAAGCAGTGGTTGGGAAAGGAGTGAGACAGGGTTGTAGCCTCTCCCCGATGTTATTCAATCTGTGTATTGAGCAAGCAGTAAAGGAAACAAAAGAAAAATTCGGAGTAGGTATTAAAATTCATGGAGGAGAAGTAAAAACTTTGGAGTTCGCCAATGACATTGTAATTCTGTCAGAGACAGCAAAGGACTTGGAAGAGCAGTTGAACGGAATGGACAGTGTCTTGAAAGGAGGATATAAGATGAACATCAACAAAAGCAAAACGAGGAAAATGCAATGTAGTCAAATTAAATCGGGTGATGCTGAGGGGATTAGATTAGAAAATGAGACACTTAATGTAGTAAAGGAGTTTTGCTATTTAGGGAGTAAAATAACTGATGATGGTCGATGTAGAGAGGATATAAAATGTAGACTGGCAATGGCAAGGAAATCGTTTCTGAAGAAGATAAATTTGTTAACATCGAGTATAGATTTAAGTGTCAGGAAGTCGTTTCTGAAAGTATTTGTACGGAGTGTAGCCATGTATGGAAGTGAAACATGGACGATAACCAGTTTGGACAAGAAGAGAATAGAAGCTTTCGAAATGTGGTGCTACAGAAGAATCCTGAAGATAAGGTGGGTAGGTCACGTAACTAATGAGGAGGTATTGAATAGGATTGGGGAGAAGAGAAGTTTGTGGCACAACTTGACAAGAAGAAGGGATCGGTTGGTAGGACATGTTTTGAGGCCTCAAGGGATCACAAATGTAGCATTGGAGGGCAGCGTGGAGGGTAAAAATCGTAGAGGGAGGCCAAGAGATCTATACACTAAGCAGATTCAGAAGGATGTAGGTTGCAGTAGGTACTGGGAGATGAAGAAGCTTGCACAGGATAGAGTAGCATGGGGAGCTGCATCAAACCAGTCTCTGGACTGAAGACCACAACAACAACATACAGTCTAAGACAAGGGGAAACAAGCGATACACAATGAATGGATTATTTTAATCGGCCGGATGTCGGTGGATATGATGAACGTGCACTGACAAACAAAGGATTAGAGTTTCAGAAAAATTTGATGATTTACATAACGGAAAGAGCTTCACAAACTGAGGAAGTCAATAATGCTTTGGTTCACCACTTGCCCTGATATAAGCATTTATTTGATTTGACGTTCATTGATAGAATAGCTGGATGTCCTCGTGACAGATATCGTGTCAAATTCTGTCCGATTGGATCGTCATTATCCCAAGCTGGTAGGAGAGCCCTACCATAATCATCTAAACGTTCTCAGTTTGGGGAGATTCGGCGACCTGGCTTACCTAGGAACGGGTTTAGGAAGTACGAAGGTAGCGGTAGAAACTTTCATTGAGTGATGGCGGGAATTATTTAGCTGAAATATAATTCCAGAATGACTTGCCATGAAGAGCAACAAAACTAGTGTAGAATGTCGTCTATGTAACGAAGTAGTAAGCAAGCAGTTTCATAAAAGAAATTTAATTTATTTACCAGTTTCTGGAATTTGGCGCCCTTCATCAGAAGGTTACACCTATCGCGTTATTTGCGAGTGTCAACAATAAGAGACAAATAATGCTACGTGTATAGCCTTGTGAAGAAGGTCACAAGTGTTCGAAACCGATAAAGAAAGCAACTTTCTTTTATGCATCTGGTTGCTTGTAATTCCGTTACGGACAACTTCAGTCGCTGGTGATGGATAAAACACTAAATATCGTCGATGTATTGCTGTGGCGCAACCAAAGAAATCCTGTTACTTATAGTAATGGCACCTCAGACCATTGCTCATGGTTGCCAGGTCAATGGCGGGCGACAGTCAGGGTGGTAGCCCACCACTGCCTGGGACGAGACGTCTTCAGACATGTCTTCGGCATAGAATCTCATTGAATGGAGTAAAATTGTCTTAAAAGTGAGTCCTACTTCGAACTACGAAAGGATAACGTCCTACGAGTCGGGGCGTGGAATGTCAGAAGCTTGAACGTGGTAGGGAAACTATAAAACCTGAAAAGGGAAATGCAAAGGCTCAATCTAGATATAGTAGGGGTCAGTGAAGTGAAGTGGAAGGAAGACAAGGATTTCTGGTCAGATGAGTATCGGGTAATATCAACCGCAGCAGAAAATGATATAACAGCTGTAGGATTCGTTATGAATAGGAAGGTCGGGCAGAGGGTGTGTTACTGTGAACAGTTCAGTGACCGGGTTGTTCTAATCAGAATCGACAGCAGACAAACACCGATAACGATAGTTCAGGTATACATGTCGACGTCGCAAGCTGAAGATGAACAGATAGAGAAAGTGTATGAGGATATTGAAAGGGTAATGCAGTATGTAAAGGGGGACGAAAATCTAATAGTCATGGGCAACTGGAATGCAGTTGTAGGGGTAGGATTCGAAGAAAAGGTTACAGGAGAATATGGGCTTGGGACAAGGAATGAAAGAGGAGAAAGACTAATTGAGTTCTGTAACAAGTTTCAGCTAGTAATAGCGAATATCCTGTTCAAGAATCACAAGAGGAGGAGGTATACTAGGAAAAGGCCGGGAGATACGGGAAGATTTCAATTAGATTACATCACGGTCAGACAGAGATTCCGAAATCAGATACTGGATTGTAAGGCGTACCCAGGAGCAGATATAGACTCAGTTCACAATATACTAGTGATGAAGAGTAGGCTGAAGTTCAAGACATTAGTCAGGAAGAATCAATACGCAAAGAAGTGGGATACGGAAGTACTAAGGAATGACGAGATACGTTTGAAGTTCTCTAAAGCTGTAGATACAGCAATAAGGAATAGCGCAGTTGGCAAGTACAGTTGAAGAGGAATGGACATCTCTAAAAAGAGCCATCACAGAAGTTGCGAAGGAAAACATAGGTACAAAGAAGGTAGCTGCGAAGAAACTATGGGTAACAGAAGAAATACTTCAGTTGATTGATGAAAGCTTGAAGTACAAACATGTTCCGGGAAAATCAGGAATACAGAAATACAAGTCGTTGAGGAATGAAATAAATAGGAAGTGCAGGGAAGCTAAGACGAAATGGCTGCAGGAAAAATGTGAAGACATCGAAAAAGATATGATTGTCGGAAGGACAGACTCAGAATACAGGAAAGTCAAAAAAACCTTTGGTAACCTTAAAAGCAACGGTGGTAACAATAAGAGTGCAATGGGAATTCCACTGTTAAATGCAGAGGAGAGAGCAGATAGGTGGAAAGAATACATTGAAAGCCTCTATGAGGGTGAAGATTTGTCTGATGTGATAGAAGATGAAACAGGAATCGATTTAGAAGAGATAGGGGAACCAGTATTAGAATCGGAATTTAAAAGAATTTTGGAGGACTTACGGTCA
The DNA here is from genome assembly GCF_023864345.2 of Schistocerca serialis cubense. Lineage (NCBI taxonomy): Eukaryota > Metazoa > Arthropoda > Insecta > Orthoptera > Acrididae > Schistocerca > Schistocerca serialis. Next base: position 313,006,031 of record NC_064641.1, read on the forward strand.
AATAAGGCAGAAGGGATAGATAACATTTCATCAGAATTTCTAAAATCTTTGGGGGAAGTGGCTACAAAACGACTATTCACGTTGGTGTGTAGAATATTTGCGTCTTGTGATATACCATCTGACTTTCGGAAAAGCATCATCCACACAATTCCGAAGACGGCAAGAGCTGACAAGTGCGAGAATTATCGCACAATCAGCTTAACAGCTCATGCATCGAAGCTGCTTGCAAGAATAATATACAGAAGAATGGAAAAGAAAATTGAGTTTGCGCTAAGTGACGATCAGTTTGGCTTTAGGAAAAGCAAAGGGACGAGAGAGGCAATTCTGACGTTACGGCTAATAATGGAAGCAAGGCTAAAGAAAAATCAAGACACTTTCATAGGATTTGTCGACCTCGAAAAATCGTTCGACAATATAAAATGGTGCAAGCTGTTCGAGATTACGAAAAAAGTAGGGGTAAGCTATAGGGAGAGACGGGTCATATACAACATGTACAACAACCAAGAGGGAATAATAAGAGTGGACGATCAAGAACGAAGTGCTCGTATTAAGAAGGGTGTAAGACAAGGCTGTAACCTTTCACCCCCACTCTTCAATCTGTACATCGAGGAAGCAACGATGGAAATAAAAGAAAGATTCAGGAGTGGAATTAAAATACAAGGTGAAAGGATATCAATGATACGATTCGCTGATGACATTGCTATCCTCAGTGAAAGTGAGGAAGAATTAAATGATCTGCTGAACGGAATGAACAGTCTAATGAGTACACAGTATGGTTTGAGAGTAAATCGGAGAAAGACGAAGGTAATGAGAAGTAGTAGAAATGAGAACAGCGAGAAATTTAACATCAGAATTGATGGTCACGAGGTCAATGAAGTTAAGGAATTCTGCTACCTAGGCGGTAAGATAACCAATGACGGACGGAGCAAGGAGGACATCAAAAGCAGACTCGCTATGGCAAAAAAGGCATTTCTGACCTAGAGAAGTCTACTAATATCAAATACCGGCCTTAATTTGAGGAAGAAATTTCTGAGAATGTACGTCTGGAGTACAGCGTTGTATGGTAGTGAAACATGGACTGTGGGAAAACCGGAACAGAAGAGAATCGAAGCATTTGAGATATGGTGCTATAGACGAATGTTGAAAATTAGGTGGACTGATAAGGTAAGGAATGAGGAGGTTCTATGCAGAATCGGAGAGGAAAACACTGATAAGGAGAAGGGACAGGATGACAGGACATCTGCTAAGAAATGAGGGAATGACCTCCATGGTACTAGAGGAGCTGTAGAGGGCGAATACTGTAGAGGAAGACAGAGATTGGAATACGTCAAGCCAATAATTGAGGACGTAGGTTACAAGTGCTACTCTGAGATGCAGAGGTTAGCACAGGAAAGGAATTCGTGGCGGGCCGCATCAAAGCAGTCAGTAGACTGATGACCAAAAAAACACTTCGAACTGAGGCCTGCTCACCAGCGAAACTGTGTCCGAAGACGCCGCGTACAGGGAGGTGGTACTTCTTTTTATAGTAGGACCTCTTTGATTGTCATTAGTGGCATCTTTACAGCACAGCGGTACGTCCCGATATTCTACGCCAACCATGCTGACGGATCTCTCCCCGATTGAGAACATCTCTAATTATGGGTAAGGCTCTCCAAACAGCTCGGATGCTGACGATCTAACGCACTAATTTTACAGAATTTGGCATGGTATCCGTCACGAGGACATTCATGAACTCTGTCCATCAATGTCAAGTCGAATGATTGTTTGCATAAGGGCAAGAAGCGCAACAACGCGTTTTTTACTTGTGAAGTTGTGAACCTCTTTCTCTTGAAGAAATTATCCAGTTTTTCTAATCCTACAATTATTTGTTTGTCTCCACATGCCCATCATATCTACCGATTTCTAGCCCGTTCATATAATTCATTCGTGGTACGTAATGTTTACTGTCAGAATAAATGATCGGGAACCGTTCTAACATTATATCAGGCGACAAAATTGCGATATTGTAACATTGTAGAGAAGCCAGCGAGGCGGATATAATGAACGTCAACCTGTGAGTTGGCTAACATTAACTGCTTTCAAGATGCAATTTTTAAATTGTAAGTTTTCATTCCCAATAAAAACTTCATGTTTTATAGAAGCCCTTGTGTGTAAGAAATAGTATAACTGTGAGCTGTAATACGATTAGCCGTAATAGTTAGTCTATAATGGTAACTGTTAGAGAAACTTACGACGTAGATGTTCGTAAGAAACCACACAAAACGTCTTACATCTCACAAACACCAGAATAAAAATTAAATTCGAAGGTTAAATTTTTTGCATCACTAGTAATTAAAAAACGAGTCTGACAAAAGTATGTGTTCTCTGTAGTTCAAATTCCCTCTTAGAACTGAATAACTCTTAGAGAATGGGGAAGTATGTCTACGAATCTCGACATGTAAAACAGAATACGTGACAAGTATCGCAGGTCTGCAACTCTCGAAGGACATCTGCATAAAAATGTCTTTCACTTACAGGGAGGTTAAGATTCTAGGAAACAGTTTTAAAAACATTAAATTTGTCTACAAGATAATGCATTGTACACTTAAAGTGGGAAAAGTGACTGGAGAGTTCTTCGAAAATATCTGGGACCCAAAGAAGACGAAAGTGGCCAAAACAAAATTAAGACACAACAAAAATGATATAATAAAATTGCAAACATTCAAACCCAAGCCACATAATGCATATCAATATCCTTAGATATGTTGGACAACAGGTTAACTAAGAGAGTCTTCCAATATATAAGTTACATAAAAATTGAAAAACTCAAAAATACATTAACATAATTGAAGATGGCTTTCAAAACACAAAAAAATTCAGAACCAAACTAAAAACCAAGAATTTTTAATAAAAAAGACAGGAAATATGGAAGACTCTTCACTCAGGAACAAAAACAACACCAGAGCGAGAGAATGAATTAGTACTTGGGACTGCTCTGAATAATGGTTTCAAGTCGTCAACGGTTGGCAGCAATAGATTCTTGAACAAGAGAACCTCTTGTAAGCAAACGGAGGAATACTGCCCTACTCATGCTGATAATATCAAATTCCAGTGAACTGCCTAGACTTCACACAAGTATTTATGAGTACAGTAAATTTCTTGAATATTGAGGAAAACTGGACTGTTCCCTAAACATTTATATTTGTAAACGAAATGAAATAAAAGTGTAGTAAGTAGCCACCTGAGGTAAGTAGCCACACAAATTACGAAGTAAACTCACTACAGTCGGTTTACGAAGAATAGAAGACAAATATAAATAAAATTTTTAGAAAGAGACAAAGCAGTTTAGTTAAAATTTTAACAACAAAACGGAATCAGTGAATCCATATAACCTAGCTAACTAAATTCAACCTCAGTTTGTATCTGTTAATGTAAGTTCGCGGCACTTAATTTTGTCTCTGACTTAATTTCTGAGGCTTCTGTAAATATTTCAGATACTAACGTATGAAATGAAATTCGCCAATAACCGTGTAATTTAGATGTTATTTTACTCTAACTCCTTGTTTCGGCATTCCACTGTGCCATCTTCAGTTCATATGCATCTCTCAAAAGTAAACGATATTGTTACACAGCGCCACATATACCTGGACGTCGCGAATCTGAAATCGTATCCGGAGTGCTTCATTCGAAGACTTTATTGCACTTGGGATACGGTTTATAACTCACGACATCCAAGAACGTATGGCTCATTACGAGAATATCCTTTATTTCTGAGTATGTATATGGGGACTGAAGATGACACAGTGGATTGCCAAAACTGGTAGTCAAAGTAAAACAAAATAACATCTCAATTACACAGCTGTTGGCAATTTTCATTGATTGCTGCCTAATCAGCTGATGTCCCCTGTCGATGAGGGATCAACAGACTACTGCAAGGAAGCTAACAGCGCCATGTATTGATTCTTTGGTGTACTATTGGGTGAGGATCGGCTCACTGTGTAAACATAAAAACTACAAAGTTGAAGAGATACCTAATATTTTAAATTGAGATATCTTAGTTCCGCTACCCGATTTTGATGAAATAAATGCAATATGTTACCCCAAGCTGAGCCCAAGGTACCTGTGAAAACTCGATGAAAATTTGCATACTGGTTTTGAGATTAGCACGTTCAAACAGACAAACAGGCATACAAAGCTTTCAAAAATAGCGTTATTGTATTTTGATAGACTCCCAATATCAACAGCGATTACTTCCTGGCAATTAATTTCAATGTACGGATGTGACAGTTTTACAGTTTTATTTTTAGTACAGATATACTCTGAAGAGAAAAAATAAACTGGTATACCTGAGTGTTATCGTGTAGGGCCCCCACGAGCACGCAGAACTACCGCTACACGACGTGGAATGGACTTGACTAATGTCTTAGGTAGTGCTGGAGGGAAATGACACAGTTAATCCCGCAGGGCTGTTCATAGATCCGTAAGAGTACGAGGGGGTGTAGATCTCTTTTGGACTGCACGTTGCAAGGCATCCCAGATATGTTCAATAATGTTCATGTCTGGGGCGTTCGGTGGCCAGCGGAAGTGTTTAAACTCAGAATAGTGTTCCTGGAGCCACTCTGCAGCAATTCTTGACATGTGCGGTGTCGCAACATCCTCCTGGAATTAAGTCCGTTTGAATGCACAATGTACGTGAATGGATGCAGGTTATCAGACAGAGTGCTTACATATGCCTCGCATGTCAAAGTCGTATATAGAAGTATCAGGGGTCCCATATCACTCCAACTGCACACGCCCCACGCCATTACGAAGCCTCCACCAGCTCAAACAGCCTTGCTGACATACAGGATCCATGGATTCATGAGGTTGTCTCCATACCCGAACAGTCAATTTTAAATGAGACTCGTCCGACCAGGCGACATAATTCCAGTCATCAGAAGTCCAGTGCCTGTGTTGACGGGCCCAGGCGAGGTGTAAAGCTTTGTGTCGTCTAGTCATCAAGGGCACGCGAATGTGCCATCGTCTGCGAAAGCCTATATCGATGAAGTTTCATTGAATGGTTCGCATGCTAACACTTGTTGGCCTAGTGTTGAAACCTGCTGCAATTTGTGGAAGTGTTGCACTTCTGTCACGTTGAACGATTCTCTTCAGTCAACATTGGTCCTGTTCTTTCAGGATCTTTTTCCGGTCGCAGAGATGTCGGAGATTTGATGTTTTACTGGATTCATGATATTCACGGTACACTCGATGAATAGCCGTACGAGAAAATCCCCAATAAAACGCTACCTCAGAGATGCCGTGTCCCTTCGCCTGTGTGACGATTACGACACCACGTTTAAACTCACTTAGATCTTGATACCCTACCATTGTAGCAGCAGTAACTGAATCTAAGAACTGCGCCCGACATTTCTTGTCTTATATAGGCGTTGCCGACATCAGCGCCGATTTCCTGCCTGTTTACATATCTCTGTATTTGAATACGCAGACTGTACCAGCTCCTTTGACGCTCAATTGTAGATTCTATATGCGAAGAGCAGTCTCGTACACAGTAATAAATTTTCTGGCTACACACCACACTCACCAACAGAGGACGGAAGACAGCTTCAAAAAATGGTTCAAATGGCTCTGAGCACTACGCGACTTAACTTCTGAGGTCATCAGTCGCCTAGAACGTAGCACTAATTAAGCCTAACTAACCTAAGGACATCACACACATCCATTCCCGAGGCAAGATTCGAACCTGGGACCGCAGCGGTCGCTCGGCTGCAGACTGTAGCGCCTAGAACCGCACGGCCACTCCGGCCGGCAGACAGCTTCACTCTCTAACCGTCGAAAGTAATGAAACAGAACCCTTTCATTGCCTGCTCAGTGAATTTCGATCATTACGATTGCTACGACTAATATATTTCTTTGATAGCTAGCAGTGATGAAGGTCAAGCAGAACAGGACGAAACTAAATAAAAAATAAATTTGGAAAAATATTAGATGTTTTAGGAAATATTTTATCTAAAAGAAGCGAGTAAAAATGATTACAGAGCAGCCTTCCGGGATTCAGGGAGGGCGCGCCAGATCTGGATCGAATCCGCTCTGCGGATTAACAACGAGAGTCGGTGTACCGACACTTGGTCTGTTACACCTTTTGCAAACCTTGTAAAAGCTTTTGCATCCTATCACATGTCTGAAACTGCACACACACACTTGGGGTACACAGATTCTTTCCAGAAGGTAAAAGGGTGGTGACAGGAAGGGGATCCGTCCACCGTCTAACATCAACAATGCCAAATCCCATCATTAAATGCTGACACCGCGTGTAGCGGGCGCAAGATGTTGCGGCCGCTAGATGCTCAGTGGGCTGGGCAAACGCGAGGAGACCGGCAGAGATGGGAAACTCACTCAGGGCGCTGTAGGAGAAATGCCGAGCGCTGGAAGCAAAGTGCCGTTCTAAACTGAAGCCTGCGCCCGCGTTTCTTGTAAATATTTAGTGGGGCCTCTCCACTCCCAAACTTGCATGGTGACCATTCAAAATGATATACTGTCACCTCTGCTTTCGTTAGTATCTAAAAAGAAGTCCGTGATTTACTTTTGCCTGGCTTGTTAACCATTTGTAACTTTCATACAAGCGTCATGAGTGGTGAAGTTTGAGTGAAACCTACTCATTCCTCTGGTCATAATTTGCTTCTTTTACCAAAACACAGCGGAGTTTAAACTGTCTCAGCTCACCAACATGTTGTCCAGACACAACTGCGAGAGAATATTGAAACAGAGTTTTATTAACTTTATTATGCGAGGAACTGAGGAAAAGCTTACGAAAAATCACATCCTTAGTACAAAACAAGCTGTAATGTATTCACATATGTTGTTCCAAAACCAACGGCATTTACCTCTTCTCCAGGAGTCGATAGCTCTTAAAAATTACATTTCTTCACAGAAAAATTCTATAATTATTAGGATAATACGTTAGATAATGAAGTTTTACATAACAGCGATGTGAAAAAATATTGTCCACTCTGTATGCTGTCACTTGCCTAATTTAGATATCTAAAGCCGTTTATGAAGTATCATTAATGTTGTGGATATTTCACTGAGGCTTTATCGCTGGCGCTGCACGATCGCAAACGAGTGTGCTACATCAGATAAGTTATCTCGAGATTGGTGACCCAAGTCTAAAGAAGATTTCAATACGTTAGCTAAATTTCATACGAAACATCATATTATGTAATATGCACCAAATGCAAAATCATAGCGATCTCAATTTTTTATTCCACACTTTTCCGAATTTCGGGCAGTGTCTTACTTTTAGTAAATGTCACAATAACTATAACGATTAACGAAATGATGAGCATTTATACCTGACATATAAAGCTACAAGCTTTTTTACTTTTTTTTACCGCGTAGTTTCTGTAAAATCGTTTGAGGAAGATTGCATGATGTGCACCTAGATTCTGTCACCGCTGACAGGCCAACAGGTGGAAAACACTTATCGGCCTCCCCACCAACAAACGAAAGAACTCTCCGAGCACTTTGGAAGAAAACTGGTCACTGCGTATCGGCCACTGTTCCCTGCGTGAGCCATAGATATGGCATACCGCTACCAAGGCAACGGACGCCGTGGCCAGGGCAAAGATAACACCGTTTGAACATACCAACTGCTACCATGACGACGGCGTCCTCGGTACACAGACTAGAGGGCGCCTCATACACGCTTTGTAATCCATGGCAACGGCGTCCTCACCACAAGGAGTAGAGGGCGTTGTAGTCCTTCCGTATCAACCGTTTTAGCAAATTGACTCAAATGTTTTCTGCGTAAATGTACATTGTAATACAAGCCGACACCACTTTTTGTGTGTCACCGATTGTTTTACTTTATATTATTACACATAATATAATATACTTTTACGAATTTTACGAAATGAGTATGGAACATTTGTTATTATTTTATAATTAACACTATAATTGTAACTCTTTTGAAATGGAATGTTCCCGTTTTCTATTATTTACCGTCACTTAAATTTGTGTTAAACTAAGGTGACTACTAATTACATATAGTAAACTGTATTGAATGCCGTTGATCGCCGCTGGGGGTGTTGCCGTCTATTCACGTGATATCAGTACGCCATGTAAGCCCATACGAAGGGTTAGTCTTGCATAGTTTCCTGCCGTTATGTAGACAGGAGTGACACCACCAGCAGTCGACCAACGCGTAACATATTTTAAATTTACGTAATTTTGGCCGTTGTATTATAGAGCCTTTCTGACGAATATCTATAATTTCACAGTGTAAACGCCTAGAAGATGACGACTACGTGGGGTTGAAACCGGATGGCGGTATTATAACAATAATAAATGCGATTAAGGACTGTTCATGAATTATTGATTAATCGTACTAATCGCTGCTTCTCTCCACAACCATGTTGTCCAAAAATTCCAGCGTAATGGTTATGTGACTAAACAAAATTGCAGGATTAGGGACACAGAATATTATCGCATGGTTCGTGACCAGTTTCTTTATTCAGAAAGAGTCACTGTTTAATGCAGAGTATGGGCTGGTGGACTAACTAGGCCATATTTTTTTGAAGACGGGACTGGATAAACAGTGTCAGTGACTGTTGACCGTTACCGCCACATGGTAGCATAGTTATTATGACCACAAGTGAACGTGGAACAGCTGTAGTTCCAACAGGGTAGGGCAGCGTGTCACACTGCAGTTGAAACGACAGGTTGCTGAGGGAATGAGTCCCTGCTCGTCTCATCTCTCGCAGTGGAGATCTGGACTGGTCACCAAGATCGTGTACCTGACAACATGAGATTTTTTTGGGAGGATATGTTAAATCTTGTGTTTATGTGAACATTCCACGAACAATCCCTGAACTCAAAGCAGAAATTAGACGTGTCGTGGGCGAAATTCAAGTGGAACATTGCTTTAGATTCGTTGAAAACTTTTTCCACCGAATAGACGTGTACAGAGGAAGCAATGAAGTACATTTGCCAGGTTTTTAATTCTTGTTTAATCAAAAACATTGTGTTTCATATTGATGTAATAATACTAGCAATTTTCAGAGAAGTTATTTTTTATTGTACATTAAAAATTACATTACTTTTGGGATACTCCACGGCTACCAGCAGCTGTTCGTGAAATATTTGAATTTTCCTCTAATCACAAAAAACCTTTTTCTTAACTATCCAGATTTGTTTCAAGCACTTAAATCTGTTTTTTGCAAAAATAGACCTCACGGGGGTCAGTTTGGAACCTCTTTTGTCCATTTCCTAACCATCGTTTGCTTATTAAAATTAAGAAGAGAATGTTCCCTCAAATCACTATTTAATTTTTTTAAAATTATGCTAATAATTTTTAAGCAGTGAAACCTTTTTTAAAAACTGGACCTCTACTCGCCAATTTTACATTCCATTCGACCATTCTCCACTCTCAATTAGACTGTGAAAAAGAAATTTTTGTTGTGTAGTTTCTAGATATCCTTCGTTTCGCTCTGCTCGGTCATTTGACCAAAAAATGGTTGACAGTGATGGACGTCATCTTACCTGATTTCACAGCGCTGTCCCATACGGAGGCCGTGTGAGTTGGGGACAGCACCGAAAACTCGTATTGTGATCAGGGGTAAGGTCTCGATGAAGGCTGTTTATCTAACGAGTCTTTCTATCTACAATTCTGCTTGAAGTTTTCGTACGCATCGACTATTTGATTTTAATTACTTGTGCGGTAAAGCATGACTAAGGATTAATAAGACGTAAGGGAACGGGGTTGCTGAAGTACAATTCAGCGTACAGCATGGACCCTGCCGAACAGCATAGAAGAAGCCGCTGAGCTTCACGCCCGCATATGACAAACAGAAGACACTCAGCTGTATGTCGTGCAATCAGTGAATGATGGAGTACTGAGGAGTCGCAGTTAATTTATCCTGAGACACTGCAGCATTGCTGGTGACGAAGAACCACAAGTCACCGTACATTCTCCCTTTAAAGGTCTAATACTACAATGAAATTTTGCTCGTCCACTGGAGTTCTGTCTCTGAACCTACTGAAATATCAAATACGGGAGTGATACCTTACGATTAATAATATGATTTACCGAAGACTAAATCGCGAAAATCATTTCTCAATTTATTATCAACAGTGTAAGTTGCAATGCAAAATAATTTTTTTCAGTCGAGGGCTGCAAAATACATACTACGTAACGTAATCGTAGGAGTGTCTGTGCATGTACACTATGTGATCAAAAGTATCCGGACACCCCCAAAAACCATACGTTTTTCATATTAGGTGCATTTTGTTGCCACCTACTGCCAGGTGCTCCATATCAGCGCCCTCAGTAGTAACTAGACATCGTGAGAGAGCAGAATGTGGTGCTCCGCAGAACTCACGGACTTCGAACCTGGTCAGGTGATTGGGTGTGTCTTGTCTCATACTTCTGTACGCGAGGTTTCCACACTCCTAAATATCCCTCGGTCCACTGTTTTCGATGTGATAGTGAAGTGGAAACGTGAAAGGGACACGTACAGCACAAAAGCGTGTAGGCCGACCTCGTCTGTTGACTGACAGAGACGGCCGACAGTTGAAGAGGATCAAAATGTGTAGTACGTAGACATCTATCCAGACCACCACACAGGAATTCCAAACAGCCTCAGGATCCACTGCAAATACTATGACGAGCGGGCGGTGAGATGACTTCCTATATCATGGTCAAGCGGCTGCTCATCAGCCACACATCACGCCCGTAAATGCCAAACGTCGAATCGCTTGGTGTAAGGAGGGTAAACATTGGACGATTGAACAATGGAAAAACGCTGTGTGGAGTCACGAATCACGGTACACAATGTGGTGATCCGATGGCAGGGTGTAGGTATGGCAAATGCCCAGTGAACGTCATCTGCCAGCGTGTGTAGTGCCAACTGTGAAATTCGGAGGCCGTGGTGTTAGGGTGTGCTAGTGTTTTTCATGGAGGGGGCTTGCATCCCTTCTTTTTTTGCATGGTACTCTCACAGCATAGGCCTATATTGATGTTTTAAGCAGTTTCTTGCTTTCCACTGTTGAAGAGCAATTCAGGGATGGCGATTGCATCTTTCGACACGATCGAGCACCTGTTCTTAATGCACGGCCTGTGGCGGAGTAGTTACACGACAATAACATCTCTGTATTGGACTGGGCTACACTGAGTCCTGTCCTGGTTCCTGTCGAACACCTTTGGGATATTTTGGAACGTCGATTGTGTTCCAGGCCTCACCGACCGACATCGATACCTCTCCTCAGTGCAGCACTCCGTGAAGAATGGTCTGCCGTTGCTCACGAAACCTTCCAGCACCTGATTGAAGGTATACCTGCCCGAGTGAATGCTGTCATCAAGGCTAAGGGTGGGCCAACACTATACTGAATTCCCGCATTACCGATGGAGTGGGCCACGAACTTGTAAGACATTTTCAGCCAGGTGTCTGGATACTTTCGATGACAGTGTAGCTCAAAAGAAAACTACAGAGTGATTCTAAGACGAAGTCTAGGTGAATGGTGAAGGAACTGATATTTCTACTGTCTTGCATACTGGAGCTGTGTCGTTTATTTGCACTGAGAACACAATTTATGTGGTCACTGAAGGACAGATGCAGGTATGGCGAGGAAGTTCAAAAACCAAAAACACAACACATTAACATATCCAGTACGGTGAAGGAAAACCGTCGACATTTTAAAAAGCTTCTAGTCGTCTCTGAATGGATAAGAACAGGTTCTGTATGGTTTCCAAGGCAACCATCATGGAGGTGGATAGCGACCACGCTCCCTCTCTACAGAGTGGACCACAAAGCCTCAATAATATTGAGATGTGGTGACTGTAGTGATCAGGGGAAATGCGAAAGTTCGTCCTCGCGCTCACAAAACCAATCCCGGACGATGCGAGCTGTGTGAACAGGGACCGTGTCGTCTTGCAACACAGTACCTGGAGACAAACACTGAATCTATCATCAAATGGAGATGATCACCCAAAACGTTATCACAACCGTTGGCAGCAATGCGACCTTGGAAAGTGCTCTTGGTGCCCACGGAATACCACAAATGCCTGCCCATATCCTCACCTAACAACCAACATGTTTAATACTTGGGACCTAAACCAAGCCAGAGGTTGGAAGTAAAGTGCAAAACCACTCGTCGAATCCAATGACTTTTCTCCATTGCTCCATAGTCCAAGTTCGGCACTATGTTTTCCTGTTAGGGGAATTCGCATCACTGATAAGTGTTTGTGAGAGTCCAACGCGCCGTGCAGTTCTTTGCTCACGAAGCTGTTGACAGGTTTCGTGAGCGCGACAGCCACTTCTGCAGTCATTTTTGCAGCTGTTGCCCTCTTATTTTTCGTCACAATCCTCTTCAGTGACCGTCTTTCACGATAACTCAAAGCACCGAGATAGAAATACTAAACCAATACTACACGAAGGAGGACAAGTGACATGTTATGGCTATAGTAAAGTCAATAATTATAATCAATATAAATATAACACCTATTATACTAAAGAAACCCATGGAAATAATAATAATCAGGTGAACCAGATTAGTACAGGAAAACCAAATCGCAAACGGAGAAAGATTCGAATAATCAGTGTCATAATTCACGCAGGCGTGATATATACCCAGAAGACAACCATGATAATATACAACCTTGGAAAGACCCTTCGACACCTGAAGTTCGATGCGTAGATACAAATGTAACTCAACAAGCACAACAACCACTAGGGCCGATACAACTCGTAAGTATTGTAGAAGTACATGGACCACCGAATATGACATCTATCGAAAGATTTAACTAGAACCGGTCACCGAAAGCCTTCCCAGGATGACTGGAGAGGATGACGAGGACAGGCATCATTTTAAAGTGAATTTACTGAGGTATAATGATGATTTGGATCTGAGGGAGGAATTGATTGATGAAAGACGCTACATTTCGAATAAGTGTGGACGAATTTTGCAGGCAGTAGTTCAATCAGTAATAAATGGTATTGATGTTAAAATTTTAATTGATACTCGAGCAAATATTAGCGTATTGACGCAAGACTATTTAAAAGAAATTAGTGGAGGAGCAAAAGTGCTTATATTCCCTGTTGCTGGATATACTGTACCTGGAGCATTTAGTGCGAAAGTGCAAAATGTCTCAAAGCAGGTACGAGTCAACATTATAATGCGGGGGGCTTCAATAGAAAATACCGTCTTCATTGTTCCAAGAATCACCGTACCATGTGTTTGGGGGATAGATTTATTGTTTAATGCTGGAGCAGTCATCAATTTAAAAGAAGCAACATGTACCTCGGACTCCGAAGGTGACGTCTTGACAGTCTCTATGACAAAGGGCAAAATAGTACTGGATGAGTTACCTATATTGGTACTGACTGTAATTTAGTTGGTGATATTTTCTATATTGAATATACTGGAGAAGAAATATGTCAAGTTACCCTTCACGAGAAAATCTGCGAATCCGAATACCTATGTGGAAGACAACGAGACGATTTGTGTTGCTTGTTAAATAATTATCTTCCCGTATTTAGCAAATGTCACGGAATAATCAACGGTTCTGAACACGACATTAAGATGTTTCCACACGAATCTTTTTGTCGCACTTCCTATTCTGTTCCTCGGTCAAAGAGAGGGGCAGTCAAGAAAGGAAATAACAAAATGTTAGAGTGGGGAATTATAGAGCCCTCTGATTCTGAATATTGTAGCCCTCTTTTGGCGGTCATCAAAGCGAATGGTGACGTCAGATTAGTTCTAGATGCCAGAGAGATAAACAAGATAACCATACCGATACATACAAGACCTGAGAATTTGGATGAGATGATTCAGAAATTCTGTAGTGCCCGCTTCCTGACTTTCCTTGATATGAGAAGTTCATACTCGCAAACGAAAATCTCTATTGAATCTCGAAAGTATACTGCTTTTATTTTTATGGGTAGAAGTTAACAATTCACTGTTATGCCGTTTGTACTAAATATTAGTGGAGGTGAATTTATATCGGCATTAGACACTGTACTTAAAATAGATGTGCTCGATGTGGTTACCTTGTATGTGGACGATTTATTAATCGCTACCGAAACATGGGAGGAGCATCTCGATCTGCTTGAAAAAGTAATTGAGAAATTTTTACAGTATGGAGCAACAGTAAATTTAATGAAGTCTAGATTCGCCAGAAGTCAACTGAAGTTCCTAGGACATATAATTACGCCGGACGGTATTATGCCGAATCCTAAGAAAATAAATGCTATCAAAGAGTATCCCTATCCTAAAAATAAAAAGTAATTAAAATCTTTCATGGGATTAGCCTCATTTTTCCGCTGATTTTTGCCTAATCAACTAATCAGCCAAGAAAGTTTATTACAGTTATTGCGAAAGAACATCATGTGTAAATGGACCACTGATTGTAGTCAAGCGTTTGACTAAATCCAAGACGCTTTATTTAACGCCCCGTTGTTACGTCATCTGAAAATTGAACAGGATTTTTGCATTGACACGGATGCTTCAGAAACATGCCTAGGCATTACGCTTTTCCAAATGGATGATCCACAAGTTATGCATTTAATTAAGATTATAGGATTCGCAAGTAGAACGCTCTCTAAATGTGAAAGGGCATACTGTATCACAGAATTAGAAGAACTAGCTGTGGTGAAGGAGTTTTGCTCTTTGGGGAACAAAATAACTGATGATGGTCGAAGTAGAGAGGATATAAAATGTAGACTGGCAATGGCAAGCGTTTCTGAAGAAGAGATATTTGTTAACATCGAGTATTGATTTAAGTGCCAGGAAGTCGTTTCTCAAAGTATTTGTATGAAGTGTAGCCATGTACGGAATTGAAATATGGACGATAAATAGTTTAGACAAGAAGAGAATAGAAGCTTTCGAAATGTGGTGCTACAGAAGAATGCTGAAGATTACATGGGTAGATCACATAACTAATGAGGAGGTATTGAATAGAATTGGGGAGGAGTTTGTGGCACAACTTGACTAGAAGAAGGGACGGTTGGTAGGACATGTTCTGAGGCATCAAGGGATCACAAATTTAGCGTTGGAGGGCAGCGTTGAGGGTAAACATTGTAGAGGGAGACCAATTGATGAGTACACTAAGCAGATTCAGAAGGATGTAGGCTGCAGTAGGTACTGGGAGATGAAGAGGCTTGCACTGGATAGAATGCCATGGAGAGCTGCATCAAACCAGTCTCAGGACTGAAGACCACAACAACAGCTGTGGTATCCGGCTTAGAAAGGTTAGATATTTTGTCTATGGAAAAGAAATGACCATTTTTTGTGATCATAAAACTTTGTATTATATTTTAATGGGAAGAACGGGAAAGAATGTTTAACCAAATGAGCATTGTTACTTCAAGAATACAACATTTCATTGCAATATATAAAAGGGAAGCACAATGTTGTAGCGCGGCCCCTCCCGCCGGAGGTTCGAGTCCTCGCTCGGGCATGGGTGTATGTGTTGATCTTAGCACAGGAAGTTAAAGTAGTGTGTAAGTCTAGGGACCGATGACCTAAGCAGTTTGGTCGCTTCAAAATTCACACACATTTTGTAAGTAGGCTGTTTATGTTTTCTCTATGTAAGTAGGCTGTTTATGTTTTCTCTATGTAAGTAGGCTGTTTATGTTTTCTCTATGTAAGTAGGCTGTTTATGTTTTCTTATTGGCAACGTTACGTAGCGCTCAATATGAAAATCACTGGCTGTGCTGTGTGCAGTCTGTGGCTAGTTTGCATTGTTGTCTGCCATTGTAGTGTTGGGCAGCGACAGCTGGATGTGAACAGCGCGTAGCGTTCGCAGTTGGAGGTGAGCCGCCAGCAGTGGTGGATGTGGGGAGAGAGATGGCGGAGGTTTGTAATTTGTCATGAACTGCTATATTTATACATGATGATATCAAGGTAAATATATTGTTCGTTCTCTACTAATATCTTTCATTTGCTAACTATCCCTATCAGTAGTTAGTGCCTTCCATAGTTTGAACCTTTTATTTAGCTGGCAGTAGTGGCGCTCGCTGAATTGCAGTAGCTTGAGCAGCGAAGATTTTTGTGAGGTAAGTGATTTGTGAAACGTATAGTTTAATGTTAGTCAGGGCCATTCTTTTGTAGGGAATTTTGAAAGTCAGATTGCGTTGCGCTAACAAAGTATTGTGTGTCAGGTTAAGCACAGTCTTGTATAAATTGTTCAAAGGGGACGTTTCATATGTCGACCCTTAGCCTAGGATACCTCACTGGAATCTTCTGTTTTTTTCTTGTAGTTTGTGTATTTAGTGTAGCTTTTGTTTATTGCTAGCGTGTAATTGTATAGAGAATCTCCTTTGTTGTTGTAGCCTTTCATTGTTGTACAGTAAAACAGTTGTGGCATGCATATAGATTTCCACCAAGTATTTCGCAGCTGTAATTAACTAGATATTATTTTCAGTGTTATGTTAGTGTGTTCTCTTATTTTTGCTCTTCAAATTGTGTTTTTCTGTGTTGTCGTGTGAAATACTGTGACAATAATGGCGTGTGAAAAACGTAATACTAGGCTCCAAAGTAAACTGAGAAATGACAGTGAAAATGAAAGCAGTGTGTTAGCGCCACCGAGTAATGAATTAACTGATGTTCAAAGTAGTAATTTGGTAATTGTGCATAGGGAAATGGAGCGGGCGGCAAACAATGGCGTGGACAGTGAAACAATTAGTGAAGAGGGAAGCATTATCGATCGATCGGTCGGCAATAGCTCGCCTCAGGAAGCCGAAATGACAGAACACAATATTGCAAATACTGCAGACTCAGGTTTTGGATTCTCACCGTTTTCTCAAATGAGTCAAGACACATTTTCCGCTTGTCAAAATGTGAATGTTGCCGGTGCAACTTCACTCCCGAAAAGCACTGAGGAACATGTTTCAGACACCAGTGCATTGTTATTACAATTAATGCAACAAATGGGACAAAAGCTTGAAAAGTTAGACACAATGGAACAACACCAGAGACAAACACAGCAACAGTTAGACACAGTGGAACAAAATCTCAAAAAGTTAGACACAATGGAACAAAATCAGAAACAAACACAGCAAAAGCTTCAAAAGTTAGACACAATGGAACAAAATCTTAAAAAGTTAGACTCATTGGAGCAAACTCTTGAACGAACACGTGAGGATTTAACAGCTGAGTTACATCACATTGAATCGAAATGTCAAAAAGTCGGTAATGACGTAAAAACACAAATTTGTGAGCATTTCCAACCTACTTTTTGGCGTCATGAAAATGCACTACAGAATCACGAAGCAGCCATATAAGAACTGCAAACTATTGTTCATGAAAATCATGAGACCTTGCAAGCAAAATTTGACTCAGTTGCATCTACCGATACGGTTATGCAACTTGCAAAAACTCAGGAAAACTTAAAGGTCACAGTAGACACGATTGCAACACAAATGGACACTCTGAAACTTGGTTCAGAAAAACATAGAGAGGAAATGATTTCACTATCGGATAAAGTAGCCGAACTTTCAGATCAGTTCACTAACTTATCTACAAAGGTAGATGATGATCTGAATGACACAACACCTGTAGCCTTCATGGACACTGAAGAGTATGAACAAATTAGAAAATTCAAACAAAATCAAAATCAAATCAATACACAGTACAAAAGAGAAATCCGGGAAGTGCAAGATCAGTTGACACAGGTAATACAAGAATTACGTATTTCAGAGGACACTCGCGCCCCAACACGGGAAGAGGGACTTAGAAATACGGAAAAGACGCAAAATAATAACACAGGGCATTTCGGAAGTTATGAAAGAAACTGGCAATGTGCACCGAATTTCGAGATGGAACGGCCGACACGACCTAACAATGACCGATATGCGACTCGCCGACATGATGATTTTGACTATAAGCTGTTCATTACTACACGTAAATTCAAAACATTTAAGAATTCAGGCAACGACATTCATCCACAAGCATGGCTCCATCAATTCTCTCATTGTTTTCCTCCCAACTGGTCGTTGGAACACAGATTAGAATTTATGTGTGGCTACTTGGAGAATGAACCAGCTGTAAGAATGCGATCGGTAATTCATGATTGCCACAGTGAAGGAGAATTTTATCATGCCTTCCTCTCAGCATATTGGTCTCAAGCTACACAAGACCGTGTAAAACATGGCATCATAATGATGAAACATTTCGAACAATCTGAATTCTCCAGTCTTGTGAAATATTTTGAAGACATGTTGCACAAGAATCAGTACCTTTCAAACCCATACAGCCCCTCAGAACTCATCCGCATTTGCTTAATCAAATTACCTGAACATTTACGACATATTATTTTGGCAGGACGTTGCAAAGACGACATTGAAGCTTTTCAGGGACTGTTACAAGAACTGGAAAGTGACACTGACAATCGCGGAACGCGAAAACAAGGACACAACAATTACAGGTCACATCCGTCACAATTCCGCGACGACAGAAACAATAACCGGATACGACTGGTCTATTCTTACAACGCAAATCGTGACCAAAATAGACACCACCCATACGACAACCGTTGGCAGAGTAATAATAGTTACAGAGAAAGATCGCATTTCCGTAGTAATGACTATCACAGAGACAATCAGAGAAACAGACAATTTGGGAACCAAAATAATTATTATCAAGGGAGGCAGAATGACTTCAGACGCAACAGTTCGGCGCAGAGTTACGATTCAGGGAGAAATTCTCCACCACATGACCGACAAACAAGAAACTATGTAAACTACCGACAAAACGACAGACGTGAATTTCATCAGAACTGGCGGGATTCTAACAGAGCTGGGCCCTCTCGGCAAGGCGAATTTGTAGAAGTTAGGTCTCCTAAACCCAATAACAACGCGCGTCAACAAAGAGACAGACAATGACTCGCACCGCAGGCAGCCGCATGCGCCGGCTGGCTCAGAGAAAAATAACAAAGACGCGAACCTTGAGAAAAGATTTAGCATTCCTTACCGACGTGTAAAACATGACAATTGCTTTGCAGTTGAAAGTCTGCGTACTAGGAAGAGTAAAGGTTTACACCACATTTCACATGTAAAACCGTTTATTGAAAGATAATCTGCTTTTTAACTTAGTCTTTGTCATAAAATTTTTCGCTTCACATTTCTAGTATGCTTTGTCAGATTTAGAATCTGTTAACATGTAACAATGTTTGAAGTTAAATATCCAGTCTAGAACCTAGGGAACATTTTTAAACAGAAATTATGAATGCATTGTTATAGTGAACAGACGACACAGTGCTGTATTTGTA
Source organism: Schistocerca serialis cubense (assembly GCF_023864345.2). Classification (NCBI taxonomy): domain Eukaryota; kingdom Metazoa; phylum Arthropoda; class Insecta; order Orthoptera; family Acrididae; genus Schistocerca; species Schistocerca serialis. Next base: position 313,025,271 of record NC_064641.1, read on the forward strand.
CATTCTTGCTTGTTAGTTGCACGATTACGTAACGACTATCAGGCTTACATACTTAGGACACATACTATACTGGTACTGCTAATGAGATTTTAATGCAACATTTTGGTTTACTTGAAAATACATTCCGGATTTAAAGTACTTTCTGTGAGATACCATATGAGACAATAGTTAGTTTATGTGACAGCTACACGATTTTATCACGACGCTACTAATGAGTGACAATTTACAATGTTGATTTTGCGGTGTTTCTGTTTTATATCTGCACAGTTTTTCTGTATTATTCTGGAAAGTAAAACATGTTTTAGTAGTAACTTTTATGGTATAGCTACAAGGAGACAGCCTTTTCTGTAGCACAACAATACGTTACAGCACAGTACTTTCTTCATCACGGCAATAAGCGTAATAAGTATGATATCTATACACAAAGCATTTCACTTTGTTTATCATGAGGTCAGTACATTGACTTCTGCAGAGCTTAGCTTTGGGGGACGATAACTACGACACTTCCACAGAGATTATCTTACAGCAAGACGCATGTTTAGCGCTACAGGACACGTATTTGAGAGATCAATTTTGTACTAAAAACATTTATTTTCAAAGATATTTGAAATACAATGATACAAAGTTTTTCCGTGATACATTTCATTCCATTGCAATAATCTGTAGCACCTGAGGGTATAATTACATTAATCCTCAGGGGAGTACACGCTTACTTTGTGTACCATGTGTGTGGCAACCACAAGGAACCCTAGCTAATATGGTATTTGCTTATATAACTTTACACATCGGTACCATATTTCTCTAACACACAAATTACACAGCTATCTGATCATTTAACTAAGAGATAAACTTTTTTTATTACATCAGTGACACATGTTTACGCAATTACACAGTTGGGTAACTTCACACTTATGAAACTGTATTTTGTCTGTACTTTGTAAACTGATCATATTTTTTCGGACACATTGTGATGCTATGAGAGCTTTGAATGATGTATTTGGTATGAGATCATGATTTTTAAAGTACGTTTGAGGCAGCCGACACTTTTGACATGAGCAGAGAATTTGTTTAGGCTTAGGAATTATTGGAGGAAGTTACGACGATTTTGAGATTTGACTGAAGTTTTATGATGTTATTATTACGACGACGATGTGTATTATGTTGTTGAGGAATGTTTATTATGCTACGTATTTCTCACGATGAAATATTGAAGAAGTGTCGACGAATATGTATATGTATAATGAGGTAAGGAATAATGAGTAGTGTTTAGGGACTCTGATTTATGAAAAGGATGTTGGAAACCAAGAAACGTACTTTAAGAGTTATGAAATGTGTGACTGTATCACAATGCTGACCAATATTTTTTTTGAACATTTATATTTATAGGATTTTGTTTCTACAGATTTGCAACGCTAATTCTTGACCTGTGAAATATTTTTATATGAGACTGCCACGGTAGCAGAAACTGCTGTCGTAAATATTTCCGTACGAAAGTTAAGTGACCACCTGCACGTAATGCGTCGTGGGCACCCAGCTGTGTCAGACGCCTGGAGAAAAAGCCATTATTGCGAGCCCTTTTCAGCGGCACAGGTAGTGCGTTGTGGGCACACAGCTGTGTCAAACACCTGGAGAACAAGCCATTAGGGTGTGCCTTTCATCGCTAATGCGACACCCTCGTTACTTGAAAACATATGATTACTCGCACTTTGTGCTAATTACTGAAATGCTTATGAATTGATGGGAAATATTCGTACATCTGCACACCTGATTATGACAAGTGTCTTTCTCCGAGAGTTGAGTGCTACTGACTTATGAAATGCCACATGACTATTGAATGATATTTTTATGCTTTGCTTTTCATAGTTGCTTATTTCATTTGACATCTGTTTTCCAGCTGTGTTGCAGCATTGCTTTTATAAAATAAAATGCATTTGCTAATGTGAACACTTTCTGTCAACAGATCTATTAAATAATTATTTTATGATCCACATTCTTTAAAAAAGGAGCACTTGGAAAGGAAAGAACAATAAGAAGGAACTAGTAACTGCATTCATAATTTTCTTTTCAAGTAATTGGTAACTTTTTGGTAGAATAACTTCTTGTGGTGCGCCACTTTAATTACTTAGACATTAAGATGTGATTATACATTTCCCTTATCTGCATTGTTATCTTTAGTGTACTATTTTTTCTGCTTGCGCTATGTCATGTTTAGGTATAAGTTGCTGCTGTTTGCCAGGCATAGTGTTATTGAATGTGACTTTTGCTCATTTATGCTGCTAGCTTTGCCAATTTGCATTTTTTGCATTGCTGTTTGTGTTGATTTGTTATGTGATGCTGCATTGCCTCGTCCCTTAGTTTAGCATCTGAGCTCAGTAGATTTAAGTTAGCTTAAGAGGGGTAGACTATATAAGAAACTAACTATGATGAATTGGAAGAAATGCATTTAGACGCTATAAGAAAATGGTTTGGCCAAAAAAAAAAAAAAAAAAAAAAAAAGGAAGAAAAAGTATTTTAGGTAGGATTTTCTTGGAAATAAATGATGAGGTAAGATAATGGAAAATAAAAATGAGGTAAGAAATGTGTGAACATATAAAAACAGAAAGCATGCTTAGTTAGAATTTTTTTTGGTGGAAACAAAGGATGAAATAAGAGGAAAGATATATGAAGTTTTAGGTTGGACTTCAGTACCAAAGGTTACACTGAAAACGAACCCTGTCCTTTCCTATTGGTGTTATCCCACTATGTGTGTGTGTACCCTTGTGTATTTGTTTTCTTCCTGTCTCTGTGTAGTTTCATAGAATTTTTGCTTCTTTTAATATTAAGCTACATTCACTATGATGAGGAATACTGTTATCCTCGAATATAATTGGCATTAATAATATGTTATTTACTTTGTAAAGATGTTAGACATTATTCATTCTGTTTAATGCTCATGTGTGAAGTTGATGTTTCAAAAGTTATTGTGATCCTTTATGTATGTACTCATGTCATAATTCCTGTAACACTGACGTATATGTCTATTTCTATTCTTTTGTAACGCCTGTTTTACTACAAATGTTATCTGTATTGTTATGTTTTTAATGATGTGTTTTGTACCTTTGTTATTGTATTCTCATGTTATAATATTGTAATTGAGACCACTTCATCAAATTAAGTAACTTGTAAGTTACGTTTCACTGCACACGTTTCTGTTGGTCATAGTATATGGACAATATGTGAGAAGTAGGGACTGTTAGTCTTTGCACGTGTGTTAATAATTCAGCAAGGGACTGGATAACAGCATTGCTGGTTCTAAGGATAATTCCAAAAACGTTGTGAGTGCACAAGTGGTGGTTTATGGACTTGCTATATTCTCTGCAAGACTCTTCGATGGTGATTGTGCACATGCACAGTCGCAACAGATGGCTGCTGGCAATTTCTACAAGGACTACAGTGGGTCTACACCTTTGCAGACTCACCAGTACCATTATTTCTACAAGGACTGCAGTGGGTCTGCACCTCTGGTGGCCCACCAATACCGTAATCTCTACCAGGACTACAGTGGGTCTGCTCTGTGATGACCTACCTACCAATATTCTTCAAAACGTCGAATGACTCTGCTGTGGGTTTGCTCTGTTGTGGCCCATTACCTGTATGCATGTCAAGAGTCAGCACTGTCTTTCCGTTGGAAGGACAACACTACTTCTTCAAGACTGCATGGAAATCCGCTACTTCCATGTGCATTTTCTTTTACTGCTCAGACTTCGAGAAAAACACTGCTATTCTACTGTGATGAACAATGTGGACTGTCTTTATGGACTGTGAGAAATTTTTAGCTTTTGACCAACATTGTATCAATAAGTGTGTGCATTTGATATCTTTGTTACTGTAATTGTGAAAAATTTTTGTCAAATCTGTATTGGGCACTGCCCAACAAAATTTGTAAAATTTTTGGTGGGGAGCATGGGGGCTATGTAAGTAGGCTGTTTATGTTTTCTCTATGTAAGTAGGCTGTTTATGTTTTCTCTATGTAAGTAGGCTGTTTATGTTTTCTCTATGTAAGTAGGCTGTTTATGTTTTCTTATTGGCAACGTTACATAGCGCTCAATATGAAAATCACTGGCTGTGCTGTGTGCAGTCTGTGGCTAGTTTGCATTGTTGTCTGCCATTGTAGTGTTGGGCAGCGACAGCTGGATGTGAACAGCGCGTAGCGTTGCGCAGTTGGAGGTGAGCCGCCAGCAGTGGTGGATGTGGGGAGAGAGATGGCGGAGGTTTGTAATTTGTCATGAACTGCTATATTTATACATGATGATATCAAGGTAAATACATTGTTCGTTCTCTACTAATATCTTTCATTTGCTAACTATCCCTATCAGTAGTTAGTGCCTTCCATAGTTTGAATCTTTTATTTAGCTGGCAGTAGTGGCGCTCGCTGAATTGCAGTAGCTTGAGCAGCGAAGATTTTTGTGAGGTAAGTGATTTGTGAAACGTATAGTTTAATGTTAGTCAGGGCCATTCTTTTGTAGGGAATTTTGAAAGTCAGATTGCGTTGCGCTAACAAAGTATTGTGTGTCAGGTTAAGCACAGTCTTGTATAAATAGTTCAAAGGGGACGTTTCAATTTGAACATTTTGATTTGACAACGTTGTAGCAGATGCTCTATCTCGTTTGCGTAGAAGACAGGATAGTGAAGAATTTGAGGAACAAACTTTATATTTCAAAGTAATGAATCCGTCAATTGCATTTTGTGAGAACAAATTTCAAAGTTGTGTCACAATATGTCGTAGTTTCAAGAACTAGATCCTTATTGGAAATCTATTCGAGATGTAATCAGCCAAGGAGCTACGAATTATTCTGATAGTCTATATACTTTACAATATAATATATTGTTTCGAAGAAAGACTCATGACGAATAATGGAAAGTATGCATTCCAAAGGAACATCTGGAATCTTTACTCTGGTAACACATCCGAAGTGTGGACACTTTGGATCTTTAAAATGTAAAGCCAAGTTAGCCCAATATTGCTACCATCCGAACTTACAACGCTTGGCTAGTGACATTAAAAGAAATGTAAGATTTGCCTGAAAATTAAACCAATCAACTATTGCCGAAAATTTTAATTACATCCAATCACACCACTCTAACCTCTGACACTGATATCTTGTGATGTGTGTGGACCATACCCTACTAGTCGTGGGAGGTATAAGTGTATTCTGGCATTCTACGATATTTTTTCGAAGTATGTGAAATTGTATCCTTTTAGGAATCTACATGTGCGTCATATGTTTAAGAAATTTGTCAATTATTTCATAACGGAGACTGGAAAACCGAAGATGATATTGACAGACAATGCTGCCTATTACACCAGTAGAATATGGAGAGACCCTGTGAAGGAATATAACATTAAAAACACACACACACACACACACACACACACACACACACACACACACACACACACACACACACACACACACACGCACACGTATATATATATATGACGGTTTTATCCTTGTGGGAATCCAATCCAATCGGAAGCATGTTCCGCGAATTAAATTGATTTCTATGTACCTATAACACATACCAAGAATATAAATGGATCAAATGGTTATCAGATTTTGAAAGGATTTGAAACGACTTGCCTCATACTTCTACAGGATATTCACCCACCCAAGTGATGTATGGCATTGATGATTCTCATGACTGGCTAAAGGGATGGCCACAAATTGAAGGAGACATTCTCACTAAGGAGCACATCTCGAAGAAAGTTTCCTTAAATATATAGCATGAAGCTCAATTACGAAAGGCCAGATTCGATAAAAATGTGAAGGAGGTAATACCCTATGCTGTTGGAGAAGAAATATTGGTGGTAAACCACCCAAAAGCCTCGATAAAGAAAACGTTAAATAAGAAATGGCAGTATTTATATACTGGACCATACAGAATAATACAAATTCCCTATGAAGGAAGATATATTCTTGCTGACTGTAATTCTGATGTGATAAAAGGTTTATTCCCCCACACAGAGATAAATAAATATTATCAGTGAGAAGATATGTACAATTTATGGAGAGAAAATGAAGGAAAAAATGAGAAGAGTATTTACTAACACGACACCGATATTAGACTTGAACCACAGGATGAGCTACAAGATGTATTATTTTGTTCACTATTTTATATGAAATCATGAGGATTACGTTTAATAATAGTTGAATAAAATAATGTATGTGTTATGGCAAACATACCACAATAATATAATTTAAGGAGATTGAAATGTAAAAGTTAGCAGAAAAGGTAATTTCTGAAAAGAGAAAGAAGCAGTTAATAGATTGAAGAACAAGAGAAAGCAAGATTAACTGACTTCAAGTTTATAGGTTAAGTTTAAAACAATGCTACCCTAGAGGGGTAGATATTTCATGTTTATGAATTGTTGAAGGAATTTTATATGTATTAATGGTAGAAGGTATATTTCATATATGTGTAATGGACACGATCACAGCTAAAGGAAATATGAGAAAGGAATGACTAGGAAGCTGATGTAACTGTCTAATAGACGTTATAACCTGGAAAACATAATAAGAAGAAAACCATGTGTTGAAGACAATGAAAGTATGATACAAACCATATGGAAATAATTACTTGAATTTCATGATAACCATTATGGTAAGGAGAATGAATGCAAATCTCATGAATGTTCGATGGTAGGAGGATGGAAGGACTATTGTCTAATATAAACTGAGGACAATTATGTGACGAAACGAACTCCAATATTGGATGACAGTGTATACGACAAAAAAAAATACACCAGAACAAGCAGAGGTTAACAATACTCACAATATTTATGATGAAGACGCAAATCTACACAATGAGGGATAATCGCATAAGCAAATATGTAGCACTCTTTTATAACAATAAACCAGCACTTGACAGACACGGATGAAACTTTTCAAACACAGCAGTATATCACGATACACACATCGACAAGAATATTCCCAACCTTCAGTATGCAACTTTAAGCCGCGAAACAGACAAAAAATGCTGTAATCCTAATTTCAGGGAAATAATCTTTATTAAACAAATTATGAAACACATTCGCCGAATAACTGGAAGAACTGCGCTTTCACTTCGTTTTTCAGTTGACAAAACAATATCAGGCAAAGACACAACACCTGCTGCAGAGAGAATCACATCGATGGAGAAGCACAGATGATGTTACCAGCTGGTATGTCATTCGACCCGACACTGTACGTGGCTCGTTTAAAAAGCAAAGAAGAAGAAGATGACCGAGCCGACTACAGCTGCGTATACAGCTCGACAGAGGTCGCAGTTCTATACATTTTCTATCGGAACTGGCTGCAACCGCTGCCTTGTGCAGCCAGTTGAAAGGGCTTCTCACCAGATAGTAAAGTGTTGTGTGGGTGTGTTGCGTAGTGAGTGTGAAGTGCATCGTGTCAGAAAGTGAAATTCGAACAAATTCATTGACTTTTGGGGATTCATTTAAACTGGCAATTTCTGTTAGGGCGCCATTTACAATTACTCATGGACAATTTGATGTGAAGTGTATGTTACAACTTGTGGTATGAATCTTGGGATGGCTGAACTATGGTATTACAGCACAGTACACATCCCTAGCATGCTCCAGTGAATCCTGTAATGTCTTCGATCTTATCGCGACATTACAGATTGGGGGGCAGAGTAGCGATGCAAAGGGTACCAAATTTGTTATAAAAAGCAGTAAATTACTCAACGGACAGTATTTTTCAGTACAGATATTTCGTTCATTCCAAGCAAGAGTCGATTCGTGACGATATCGTCCAGACATGAGTTGACTGTACCCTTTACACACACAAAGTTTTACACGAAGTTTGCTGACGGCATGAGAGTAGGAGAGTGTTTTCCTTTCCATAAATACGAATAAACGGGCAGTTTCCAATGTTAAATTATTAACTGTTGTGTAACATCATTGATTGTCCGGCGCCACTGCTGAACTTGTATTGTGTCTCTTCACAAGAGATCTCAATATGCTGGGAGAAAAATGAAGAAGAAAAAGACTAAGGAAGCTGAATCGGTATACCATGACCTCAAACCACTGAGTGAGATTTTCAATATGGACCATTGGATGTAAAATATGTCCATGAAATTGATGTTTGGAATGACCAGAGACCTCTATATCTAAGTGAAGTGTGGAAGTAGCAGTTATGGTTACATATTACTTCTTATGAACAGGTTAACCATTCTGCATTCACAGTCCTGATTGCAGCTGTACGATGACTATGAAAAGAAAACCTTTTCTTAATTTCATTACACGTATTCGTAACTGCGAACATGGACAACCATGAGCTGCAGAATAGAATGATTAGACTGAAAATTTTTGCCGGACCGGGACTCGAACCCGTATTTCTCGCTCATCACTAGAAGTCAATTACTATGTCACCATCAGTGCCTGCCTCACAGCCATGCCCAAACTTTCATACGTCGTTAAATATGTGTCTAAAACCTGTATTCGTACATCCGTTATTTATATTCCCGTGCAGGTAAGACATTTTACTTAAAAGTCACTTGCGCGGTGTGGGCAGACAAATGAAGTAGTGCAGTGCCTCTGTTATTCCAAATTACGATGCAGAGTTCCTCTCTACACCCTAGTACGTCGCAAGGAACACGCATAGCGGAGAGTACAGATGTTATGATGTATATTACATGTATCCGCAGTTTCGAATATGGACAACCATCCACTGTAGAACTGAATGACGACAATTTTAATGACGACGATTCTACATTTGTAAACCGTGAGAGGAACCAATCATATACGCAGCAGAAACTAGCAAGCTAATAAAGCAACGATAGAGGGGATTAAGAAGATGCGTGATACCTATATAACAGGTAAAAGTTACAGCTCTTGGTTGTAATGTCCTAGTGTGGGGATAGGTGATAGATATTTAAAACAAATATTGCACATAATAAATAGTGTCATGTGCATATCTGACAAATTCTGAAACACCTTTGTTTTTTTTCTTTTGCTCTGACATATCTGATAATAGCTCTAAAGGAAAAACAAGTTATCTTTCGAAATAACATGTGACCAAGACAATAGCTTCTACACTGGACAAGCGAACCATACCCCACCCGCCTATACATTCAAACGTTTCGTAAATCTGACAGAAACAGTTCCTGTTTCTTAGAGGAACACGCAGAGGAAAACAGAATAGTTCTTTTCAAGTAGTCTAAGATGAATGAGGGTCGAAACAACGATGATAGTCCAGTTAGTGAGATGGAAGGTTTTCATCCGCCAACAACACACATCTCCTACGACTGCTGGACAGCACCGATCAGATTGCCTTTGGATAATGAATGAGATTAAAGTCTTCCTACAGACCAAAGTGAATGTTGATCGCATGCGCCTCATAGAGACTGTAATTTGCTCCCACCGATAAATTTAATTAAATTCTTTTGTAGTTCTGGTGTCGCTCACCGACAACGGTTCTCATTAAACATCGATTTAACAGCTTCTGCCACTGTCAGTTAAGCAATTTCTGATGGAAATTAGTCTTTGCACAGCTTTCCATGTAAAACTTGCTTTATGAAATCACTAAACTCCATTTACCCTTACGGCTTGTAATCCTCACCCGTCAACTGAATTTTTCTTTGTTTATAATCAAATAGTCTCACACGAAAGACATACTACACAAAAATTTGTAGCTTAAGCTAGGAATTTCATTACCTTCAAACTCAGATAGCCAACAATGGGTTGAAAGTGTGATGATAATTTGCTCTGAATTAGGTAATAACTAGATTTGTGACAATTTTCAACTGTCTTAACAGTTTCTATTGTTGGTTTCAGAAAATACAAGGTATTTGCGTGTCTTCTGTCACTAGCAGTCCATGTTCTATTCTGTGGAGTGGCTGTGCGGTTCTAGGCGTTACAGTCTGGAACCGCGAGACAGCTACGGTCGCAGGTTCGAATCCTGCCTCGGCATGGATGTGTGTGATGACCTTAGGTTAGTTAGGTTTAAGTAGTTCTAAGTTCTAGGGGACTGATGTCCACAGCAGTGAAGTCCCATAGTGCTCAGAGCCATTTGAACCATTTTTTCTGTTATTGTACTACAACACCATCTAGAATCCATACTCAACTGCATTACTGACTCTTACTGATGTGGTTGATGTGGAGGGGAAATATTAAGTTCCATGGTGCTTAGAGCCATTTGAACCGTTTGATGTGGGGGGAAGGACCAAACAGCGAGGTCATCGGTCCAGTTAGATTTGGGAACGAAGTCGGCTGTGACCTTTCAAAGGAACCAACCCTGCATTGGCCTAAGTCGATTTAGGGAAATCATGGACAACCTAAATCTGGATGGCTGGAAGTGGATCTGGACCTTCGTTCTCCAGAATGCGAGTCCCGTCTGCTAACCACTGCACCACCTCGCTCGCTTGGCTCATCTGGTGAGGTAATGTGTGGCCATAGCATTGGTACATTATATCACTACCTGACAAAAAGAAGTCTTACTAACAAGTGCTGAAACACTTGTTAGCTCGATATTTTAGTCTGAAAAACTTCATGACTTACCCGGTTACTGTTTAACAACGGGATGTTGCATTTGTGCAAACAGCAGCTGTGAATGTATGATAAAAAATTGAAAATTCTGTGAGCCACAATTGTGGTTGGTTGAAAAGGTATTCAGTGACAATACCCAAAATGCTTCAACACAACACACATACAAGTTCTTGGGGCAAGTGAAAGTAATTTTCAAAGCTAGAAAATATCAAGAAGCTAGTGTCTACATCAAGAATGGCATACATATTCCGTAAGCCACCTTAGGGTGTGACTGGAAAATAGGTTGTACCACTGCTAAACAGTTCCCTTCCTGTTCCACTCGCAAAGAGAGCGAGGGGGAAATGGCTAACTATATACCTCTATATGAGCTCTAATTTAGCTTATCTTACGTTCGTGACCCTTATGCGAAATGTACGTTGGTGGCAGTAGGATCGCTCTGCGGCCAGCTTCAAATTCCAGTTCTCTAAACTTCCTGAATAGCATTCCTCGAGAAGGGCGTGACCTTACCTCCAGGGATGCCCATTCGGTTTCCCTATGCTTCCCTATAGTACTTTCAAGCTGATCAAAAGCTACCGGTAAGAAATTTTGCAGTCGTCCCCTGAACTGATTCGATGTCTTCCTTAAATCCGACCGGGCGGGGATCTTAGACACTCGAGCAGAACTCACGAATAAGTAACACTTCTGTCCTATATACATTTCTCTTTGCTAATGAACCACACTTTCCTAAACTCTTCCGGTAAACCGAAGTCGATGATTCGCATCCCGCACTGCAACAAGGTCGTTTCATTTCATATCGCTTTCTAATATTACACCTAGATATTTAATCGACCTGAATATATCAAGCAGCACACAAGTAATACTTTATTCGAACTTTACGGGATTATTTTTCCTTATCATATGAATTAATTTCCAGTTTTCTACTTTTAGATCAAGCTGTCATTCATCAGACCAACTCAGGTTCTGGTCTGATTCATCTGGTATCCTCCTACAGTCACTCAACGGGTACACCTTCCCTCAGATTGCTGCTCCTCAGTGCTTCAGATTTACGTATATAGAGAATAGTAATGGTCCTACCACATTTTCCTGGTGCACCCCTGACGATGTCCTCGTCACAGTTGAACGCTCACCGTCGAGGTCAACGTACTGTATCCTATTATTTAAGAAGTCTCCTAGCCATTTAGATACCTGGAAACCTGTTTCGCTTCCTCGTACCTTCATTGACCCTCTGCAGTGGGTCATTGTGATATTTTGAATAAAAGGGGAGAGGGGGGGGGGGAAGTTTCTTGTGAAAAAATTGGAAAATGTGAAGCACGAAGTGTGAAGAATGTAGCTCTGATCGTAGACTTGTATAAAGAAATAAAAGCCCAGAGAGCTTTAAATTATATTAAACAGAAATGCTGTTGTCGTCATTAATGCCCACAAAATCACTATATTTTCATGGGTATACTTTGCATTAATCGAAGTAAAGATACTCTTGACACGTATAGACAGAACATGACGGGTCATATAAATACCATACGTAAAGTAAGATTAACAGTGGACGAGTAGATATTATACGAATGAAGGTTAGATAAGACAGCTCTGCAGCTAATTAACTCGAGATCCTTGCAAACCCTAGAAACATAAAATAACATATATCATTCTCTTACATACGACTTCCTTAGAATGCTCAACGGTGCCGCCCGACCGCTGTGTCGTTGTCAGCCGATAGGCATCTCAGAAAGGGGATATGGAGTGGCATGTGATGAAAACTCCTTCCTCCCGGCTGTTGTCAGTTTCCGTGTCCGGAACCACTACTTCTCAATCAAGCAGCTCGCCGATTATTCTCACAAGTACATGGTGCGTCCCGATTACCAATAGCGCTTGACAGACACAGACAATAACCCATCCAAGTGCTAGCCAAACCCGACAACGCTTAATTTCACTGTTCAGATGGGAACCGGTGTTATCACTGCAGCAAAGCCTTTGGCATTCTCCTACATACCTTACGAAAATACCGTGTATGTAAAATCAAAGAGAATCGAGTTTGTGCGGAGACCCTAACATAATTCGCGATTTGATCAGGAAATGTGGGACTGGGGAAACGGTCCAACTCCTACAACAAGTACTCCCGGCAAAATACCGTTAGTTATACGTGTAGATACAAATATACACATCGGTAGTTTTGTTGTCAGAGCTATTGCGTACAGTAGTAAAGTAAGAGTTTGGCAACAAGGCAGAAAGGAGTTCATGAAGCTCTCTATGAAAAATAATAGTGTTTATTATTATGGGCAAAGGATGGTAAGTACGAGCAGGACTCGTGCTGTTAAGGTTCCGTAAAAACTTAATCATGTGTGTAGGCAGTTCATCTATACGTTTTGATGAGTTAGTTTGAGAGTATCAAAATATGTGACAGAAATGGCCATGTCTTTTGACTGCATTGACTTAGAAACTCAAATTATTTACACCGCCAAGGAACCGTAACCTTAGTATATAACACAAAATTTTAACTTGATAACTCAGCCTGTTCCTGAGAAAAACGGGCCACAGAGGTCAGCTATAGACGAGCAACAAACGGCAAAAACGCATTTTTTATTTTATTAAAAAATAACATTTTTCTATCTGTTTTTCCTTTACTTGAATTGTGATGACTCTACGCCAAGGAAAGTAGCCTAGAGGTTTTGATGAATGAACTGGAAGTATGTAAAAGTGTGACATAAATGGCATATCTGTTGACTCAACTGACTAAATAGCTCAAATTCTTATCACTGCCAAGTCAACATAAACATTAGATTATGAGAGAAATTTCAACCCGACACCTCTACGAGTTCCTGAGGATAAGGGGTCTTAATGGACTGACAGAGAGACGGCAAACAAAGTGATTCTGTAAGGGTTCCGTTTTTATCGGTTGAGATACGGAAACCTAAAAATGGACATGGGCAATGGTCTTTGTAAAAACCTGTTTTTCAGTGAGTAAATACTATGTCTTAAGTAAGATTCTAGAAGATGTGAAACATATCCATCATCAGCCGAAAAACCGCTTCAAACTCTTTTCACCCACAAACTTCTTTATACTGGTTGAACTGCTTTGGGGAGCTGGTGTTGAGTTCAAAGGTACTGAGCCATAATGAATTAATAACGTTTCTAAAAATACTAATGAATTTATTTTTTAAAAAGAAAAAAATCCAAGAATAATATTAACAAATTTCGTCCAGAACTGAAAATTTCAGTAACATTGCTGATAGGAAAACCTCAAAACGGCGACAGTATGAAATCACTTCCTTTTAGTAAAGAATATTAAATGAAGTAAAACTATCTTTACATTGCAAAGAGCAAAACATATGATCCAATGAATATGTCACAAATGTCAACCATCGGCTATTGCCAGTAATTATCAAAACTCCATTGAATTCGAAGTAGCCAAAATGACTGACAAATGTGGTTCAAATTTATTATGATAAAGGTGGTGGCAGAGGCAACACCAGTAGAAAGAATTCCTCCTTCTCTACTAACATAGGACGGCGGTTGCCACTACCACAGTACTAGAAACCTTCATAAAAAATTTCTGTCATGGTATACGAACATATGTAACTAGACAACAATTAACAAGAGACACAATCATTTTTCTTGTAACATGGAGAGAACTCGTTAACTATGTAGTAAAAATTAAACATTTTTTAAAATTCATATCTGAAGTACCAGGACACAGACTGTGCTGATTTAAAAATATGCATATTTGTATACATGAGTAATTCAGCGACATATAAACGTAATAAAATAAGTACACAGGGAAAAAAGAGTAAGAAATCAATATTTACATGATACAGAACATAGTAAGAAATCAATGTTTACATAATACGCACAGGAGTAAGAAGTGAATTTTTACATAATAAAGATATTTACACTAGTTGTGTCGAGTATCTGGCAACATTGCGTTGCCATAAGCCAAGGCCAGTTCCAGTCCTGTACAAGAGTACAGGCAGAGACGACACTTCAAGTGATGGCTTGTGGTTTGTTCTTCTCCACACTCACACAATGTGTCTCTGCCTTGTTCGATGCCCCATTTTTTCAAGTTGTCCTTCGTTCCTGCACCACTGGAGTGCAGTCTGTTCCAGGACTTCCATGTACACCATGCTTCTTGGTGATCAGGTGGTAAAGTTTCTTCAATTACGTCTCGCTCTGGATGGACAGGATGTCTTTTTTCCACAGTTCAGCCCTGGTTATACTTTGATCTCTGTCGATTGGAACAGTTCTTCCTGGACTTCAGTCGAGCTTGTGGTGGCTGATATTCGCACAAGTGGTTGGCTGGGTTATTGCAGACCTTTCGTCTCTCGTTGCTAGCACCTATCTCGCATCAAATATCCGGTGGGGCTATACCTGCAGGTGGATACAGCTTCGCGATTGGCGTTGGCTTCAGACAGCCTGTGATCAGCCTGCAGGTTTAATTCAGGGCGGTGACCACATTTTTTGCATGAGCACAGCTGTACCACACTGGAGTGGCATATTCCGCAGCGGTGTAGCAGAGTACCAAGGCAGTTGTTCTTACTGTCTGGGGGTGGGCACCCGATCCAGAACCAGTCACCTTGCGCAGTAGGTAATTTCGCGGTAATACCTTGGCTTTAAGTTTGGTGCAGAGTGCCTTGAAGGTCAGGGAGCGGTCCATGGTAACACCAAGGTAAACTGGAGCGCTGCAATGTTCCAATTCCTTTGCATTTCAGTTCACATGCAGCTTTCGAGAAGCTTCTCTGTTCTTCAGATGAAAAGCACTTGTTTTAGTTTCTGATGGGTTTGGCTTTAGATGATTTTCCTCATAATATTGTGAGAGAATTTTCACAGCAGCAGTGAGATTTTCTTTTACTGTCTCCAAATTCTTAACCTGGGTGGCCAATGCCAGGTCGTCTGCATATGGAAAGCTTCTTGTGTGGAGAGGAAGTGGTTGGTAATTGGTGTAGATATTAAACAGCATAGGTGCTAAGACACATCCTTGCGGGAGCCAATTCTTTTGTATTCTCCGTCGGCTCCGCATGCCTTGAAATTCCGCAAAGAAACGTCGATTCTGCAACAGGGTGGCAACGATTTGCATTAGCCTGAAGTCCATGGTAAGGTCGTAAATCTTCCTTAGGATGATTTGAAGCCGTACAGTGACATAGGCTGAAGAGAGATGAACGAAGGCCACTCCAGTGATATTTTCGGGCTGAAAACCATCTTCCATGTTCTGTGTCAGGGTACAGCAGTTCTGCTGGCCTAAATCCAGCTTGCTCTGATATGAGAAGAGGTTCGACTAGTAGTGTTATGCAGTTCAATAACAGTCTTTCGTAACCCTTGTAAAGATGGCACAGAAGTGATATTGGCCTGAAGTTCTGTTGGTCTGTTGACTGCTTTTCAGGTTTCAGATCAGCAACAATTTTAGTCTGCCTCAAGATTTCAGGGATTTGGCATCGTTCCAGGCAGTTACTGAAGAGCTGTAGCATCCATTGCTTGTTAAGGTTTCCAAAGTGATGAATCTAATCCATACGCATATCGTCTAGTCAGGCTGTCTTGCCTGTCTTACTCTTTCTTATGGCGTCTTCCAACTCTTTGATAGCGAATGGGTTGGACAAGTTAGAAGATTCTTCTTCGACATTTCCTTAAAGCTTAGATGGGCTTCTTGTTTCATTTGTTTTCCCATTTATCAAGAGTTGAGCAATCTGGTTAGGTGTGATTTTGGAGTGCAAGGGGCCTTTCGGTGGGTCTTTGTTCAGGCATCTTATTAACTTTCAGGTCTCTCTGCTGTTTTTGGCCCTTCGCCCATAGGCTGAATTAGTTGTCGGCCAGTTTTAATAGTGTCCTCGCTAAATGGGTTGTCTTCATAGAGAGAGATATATTCCTTTAACTTATTTGCTGTATGGGGATGTAAGCCCTGTATATACTGAGACCTACAGTCTCTTGTAATTTACTTACGAGAGGATTCTTGCACAGCAGTAGTAAAAACATCATCTTTCTCTGAGACAGGTTGGATGTCTGCTATCATTTCATCTAAGCATTTTTTGAATTTCGTCGAGTCCGTTTTTTTGAAGTTATATTTTCTCCTAAATGGTACAGATTGTGGGTGTACTGCTGATACAACTTGGCATATGATGGGTCTGTTCTGTGTATTGGATAAAGGTTCACAGACATTCTTCACACATTGCTGTGATATAGCCGCACTGACAAAGTCCGGATTGTATGCGCGTCTCCATCGGCTGCTGTAGAAAGCTGCAGGTAGTTTGCTGTCGTGTATTAGAGATAGTTCATAAGATTCTGCCCAAGTAATCACGGCTTCACCATCTTCGTTGTCTTCACTGTATCCCCTCTGGTAGCTAGGGCTGTTGAAGTCTCCCACAATGACACGGATCTTTTCCTCTCACCCAGCCTCTGATTGTGGAAAGTGGAAGTGAACTGTCATTGGTTTGCATACAGATTTATTATACAGTTAGATAATTGAACTGATAATATTTCGATGTCGTTGTTGTCTGTGTTAGTAGTAGATATTTCTTGTAGTTCTGGCTTTATGAAAATAGCGCTTTCGTATCTATCATCAGGTCTCTCAGCTGCTAAGCGCATTCCTGGGACTCTTGATCGCCTTTGGTTAGCATTCCTGTACGTCTCTTGAACAAAGAGAACATCGCACTTATTGGTTTGATGCAGTTGTTGTAGCAGGGTTTCCTTGTTCGAAGCCATACCTTAAATTTTAATTGATATGACTGTAAGCTTTGGCCCCGAGAGGGGCCGATTGTGCGGGCTATCAACCATTGTCATTAACTGTTGGTACTTCTGGAGTGGAAAGATCTGCCGGTTCATCACCGTTGCCCAGGGGACGCCCGAGTGTGGGTTATACACTCTTCTGGGATGCTCTTTTCGTGTCCCCCAAAATTAAACATATTACAAATGCAGGAAAGTACGAAACTTTGGCTTGACTACTGAGACATAAAATATTTCTGCCTTTTGTTTTGTCATATACAAACTATTTAGTAAACAGATGGAGCTCTTGATTCTAGTTAACAAGAAACTATAGACATGGCTCAGAAATAAGGTAGCTAGATTAAAGAATTTTCACTGACTATAAAGGACAATTCGTAAATCAGACGCATTACATTTGCATTCTATAGCCTTATATTCTAAAATCAGTACTACTCTTGGCAACGGGCTACAGCGGATGCTTGGCCGCAACAACACGCCGCCTCGCTTGCGCTCCTCGCCGCCCGTGTCACACTCTCCTTTTCTCCAGGTCGCCACATTAACTACCTTCTCCTCCGACCTGCCCTCTACTGGCTATAGTATCGCTCCGTGCGCTCTTGCGGCCAAAGGGATTACAAATCTACGGGAATTACGCTAAATTAAACGCAGGCTCATGTCACACTGGTAGAAGAACAACGGCACAGTGTCCCAAATGTGACTCATTGTGTGGCGTTTAAAAACTTCAGATTTTCCTCTTGTAAGACACCGTAGCGCTTAGCAGTATTACTCCGATCTGTGTGTCTGGGAGTCTAGGCACCTTCTGAAGTGTTTTGGGATGTATTAGATCTTCACAAACACCGTTGGGCCAAAAATTGTTTTATCTTAGATGAGCTTTGCAGCAGACAATAGCCATGGACAAAGGCCTTATGCGGGACTTGTTGTCGCTTTCATCCACTACTGAAGTTGCAGGTTAATTTCTGGCTTATACTGAGGAAACTACACATCTACAGAAGATTATTTCGACTGGTTTTACAATATTACAAACATTATTTATCAGGATTAATCAAATGTGGAACCAAATGTATAGAAAGATTTCGTGCAGTTCCTCCTTTGTGTAAAGAGAGCTGTATTACATTTTACATTTAGGCAAAACATTTTAACCACTGCCCTTTGTGTTGGCAATATGTTAAACAAAAGAGGAAATACACTGATGCAGCGACTTTGATAATACAGAGAGCACACTGTTGTTGCCCGGCAAATAGGATGGAGCATCTCGAAAAGGCGAAGCCGGTCGTTCTCCTGTAGTGGACATCCTTGGAAAGTTGTTTATAGACAGCGAAATTACTTGTAATCGACGAGGTCTTCGCCGTCCATGCCTCAACAAAGAATGCAGAGGTTGGGGGCCCGCCTGTCTAGTGAAGTAGATTATACTTCGTACGCCGAGAGAAGAGCTCTGACATCCGGCAGCGCAGTTTTAAGTATTCGACACGGACCGGCAGCGAGCCAATAGCGGTCGCCCAGCACTACGGCAACACTGGGGTGTTGCCACAGTAACGTAAACAAAAGATCACGATCTGATTGGCTGTCGTGGATGCGCGAAGCACGTGCGCCAAAGCCGCGTCAACTGTCAGAGCTCTTCTCTCACTATACACACTGTAGGTGACGATCTGAGAAACATCTGACGACAGAATAATGTGCTTGCTAGCCTGGCACAAGTGTTTAGGGGGAGACTGTTCAAAGTACACTTCCAAACGTGGGGATCCATAGCAGATGATCCCCACGTGTTTAATAGTTGGCCCATACAATTGTAACTGGAATGGCATCAGCGAGGTTGGATAGTGGTTAACGTAACATATTGCCTGATCGGATAAATCACGTTTCTTGTTACATCAGGGTACTAGTCGTCTCCAGATACAGCACCATCCAGGTGAACAGTTGCTCGAAATAGGCATGACGCCAGAGACACAATCAGGTGTGAGCAGCGTTATGATACTGTCTTCCATGAGACCTACGATAGTAATTAAAGTCATCACAACAGCTGTGTAGTATGTGAATACTTTTTCAGAGCATCTTCATCCATTCATGCTTGTTTTTTTCAACGAAGGTGATTACGGTGCAGAGCAGGAAAACTGTTCATGTCACAATGGCAGAACTACATTTCAGTAAACTCACGCTGATATCGTGGGTGTCGTGGTTATCTGATCTGCACCTCATGAACACATATGGAAAACTATAAGGTGATGCTTGAACGGTTCTGCGAATTGTAAGGCACCGCCCAGCAGGATGACTCTCTATGCTGCAGTGTCAGAACTGTGCTACAGTGGAAAGACAACAATTATCTTATAATGATCTCGTGGCTGCCGCAATCATCTGATCTTCAACTAATGGAAAACGTATGGAACGCTATTAGTCGAGTAGACAGCGTGCACAGATGAGTAAGAGTGACACAGGAACAAATTAAAACCTGAACGCCATCGATGCATGATGTCACATGCACGTACTGTGCTTGTCCGACATTAATCTGATGCAACATATATTGAATGCTATAAGGGGAGTCGGATGTATGCACAGGTAAATAGGAGCGATTTGGGAACAGATTCGGATATGTGCGAGGCTAATGACTTTGCCCACATGCTGTCACATGCATATCACATGCACAGCCCAGAACACTCTTATGAAAATCATCATCATCATCATCGTGTGAAAACCATCTTTGTAACATCATTCACAATCCAAGAAGCCACTCCTCATTTCTTGGAACATTGGAGGCCTTAAGAAAAAATAGCCAGTCACAATATAGGCCCAGAAGAGCCATCTTAGCCACGTTCTAAGGGTTATGAGCGATCTGAATTTTCTGCTTTGCGTTCAAAAGTATTTATAAAAAAAATAGGTGAAGGGTTTAACTTGCTGTTCTTCCACACTTAAAATATCTAAGTTTCATCGTCAACAACAACGACAACGCCGGCCGCTATGGCCGAGCAGTTCTAGACGCTTCAGTCTGGAACCGCGTGACAGCTACGGCCGCAGGTTCGAATCCTGCCTCGGGCATGGCTGTATGTGATGTCCTTACGTTATGTAGGTTTAGGTAGTTCTAAGTTATAGGGGACTGATGACCTCAGATGTTAAGTCCCATAATGCTCAGAGCTATTTGAACCATTTGAACAACGACAACAACAACAACAACAACACAAACACAAACGCGCACACACACACACACACACACACACACACACACACACACACACACACACACACAGGGGCGCGCGCACTCGTTGAGGTAAACACAGCGTTCACAGAAATAAAGTGTCGCTTCTGCGAACGGCTCATAAATCGGGGTGCATGGCTTGTCACGTGACAGTGATGGTAGTGATGATGACGATGATGATGATGATGGTGATGTCATTGATAAGAGGTGCATTGCTTGTGCATGTGATGCATATATGATACGTTCAAAATAAATGACCACTTTCAAGGACGAATATAGTCCCGATTCGCTATAGCTTTTCTACTTAGATGCGAGATCTGCGTTCACAAAGTAGAAATTTACCAGGAAGTCCATGTACAGGTGGTACGCATCTGACACCAATAATTTCTGCAAAACATACCAAGAACTTGTCGAATCCATGCTACATAGAATCAAAGCTGTTCTGCATTCCAGTAGTGAACCAGTACGCTTTTAATATGCTGGCATTAAGATATTGGCTCATCAGCGTATTTCACAAACCTATAATACCTGGTAGCCAAATATCGGATCTGCACATTCACTGTCTTTCCTTCTACGGTTACAGTTTTTGAACAAGCCTCACATTTACCATCGTGAAGATCATTACGTCAGCTTAATTAATCCAGCCACTTACAATGCTGAAAATGGGGGGCAGACTCCTTATACAATTTTACCTGCATAAATGAATTTCTGTTGGTAACGAGCCAATTACAACAAAGGCTGTCTTAACGGCACTGAATTGCAGATTATTCCTCTTACTAGTCTACATAAAATGCCATGATTTTCAGAAGGAATTATAAACAAATCTATACAGCAAATCAAATGTACACTTAGGTACGAGATAAGAGGAAATGTCCCTGAATAAACCTTCCTTCCGAACAATTTTTGATTGGTTTTATACGAGCGTCGTTCAGTAAGTATTGCAACACATTTTGTTCTCAGCCAATTTCAGTAGAGCAAATGCGGAATTTGTTTGGGACAACTTTGAACGCTGGCCGGAGTGGCCAAGCGGTTCTAGGCGCTAGAGTCTGGAACCACGCGACTGCTACGGTCGCAGGTTCGAATCCTGCCTCGGGCATGGATGTGTGTGATGTCCTTAGGTTAGTTAGGTTTAAGTAGTTCTAAGTTCTAGGGGGCTAATGACCACAGCAGTTAAGTCCCATAGTGCTCACAGCCATTTGAACCAACCAACTTTGAACACTATAGCTTCAGTCCCTGTAGTTTCAAGAATTTCCGATAGATGGCAGCGCTATACGTAGCCTTCGAAATTACGTCTGCAACTGAGTTACAAACTGAGGTCTATTACTGAGATTCTTTTGGCGGAAAACACCAGCATCGCAGATATTCATATGCAGTTGCAGAAAGTCTACGGAGGCGTGGTAGTGAACAAAAGCAAGGTGAGTGGTTGAGTGAGGCGTCTGTCATCATCGCAACAAGATCGCACAAACTTATACGATCTCACGTATGCTTGTATTCCACACACCCGTGACTTCAGCAATGTTGGAACATGCTGACACTCCCCTTCGAGGTGATCGACGGATCACAATCAAGCGCCTCGCTGCTCAACCAGATGTCTGTGTTGATGGTGCTGACACAATCGTCCACCAGTTGGGGTAGTGAAAGGTGTGTGCCCGCTGGATTCCTCGCACGTTACGTAGCTACTCGTGACAATTTCTTGTCGGATATCGTTATAGGCGACGAAACATTGGCTCACCACTTCGAACCTAGAACAATGTGACAATCTATTGTGTGGCGTCACATCATGTATCCCCAAAGAAAAAGTTCATAGCAGTACCCTAAGCCGGTAATGTGACTGTATGTCGTGGCAGACAATTTTTACTGGAATTATAGTGCTTCAGTGATTGTATCTAAGAGTTTCTTGTAGCATGAATTCACTAATAACTGAGTGCAGGGGTATCTAAGAGTTTCTTGTAGCATGAATTCACTAATAACTGAGTGCAGGGGTAGTTCTTGAAGTACTCAAAGTACAGTGCCCGCCAAAAGTAAAGCACCTGGAAGAGGAGGAGGAAAACTAATGAAACTTCCGTGTAGAGATAGTATGTGATTTTTTTCGATGATTGCAGTGTTGAGTCAAATTTACGATGTATGCATCCAATGATTCGGTTCTGAAGAGTGTCATAAAACCGTTGTACTCTCTCCTGAGGCTAGATGGTTCGGGACTGCACAACTGCTATAACTGGTTCATGATATCCTCGACAATGCTACTAGGACAGAGATGGTCTCACACCTCTTCCATGGAGAGCGGGTCTTCATTGCCATAGGAGTTTGCCAACATCATGCAGGCAGTTCATAGCCATGAGCCACATGTAGACGAGCATTGCCCTGTTGAAACATGGCACCATGTTATTGTCGTATGAGACGCAACACGTAAAGACGTAGAATATCCGTGAAATTCCGTTGTGGTGTTAAGGTTCCCTTAGTGATTACTAGCTGTGACCTGAAGATATACCTAGTGACTCCCCACTTCATGCATCATGACACCGGGAGTAACACCACTGTGCTCCTCCAAAACCTCGAAAGAAGTGGGCTTCTGAGGAACAATAAAAGAATACATACTCGCACACGATGATTTTCCAGAGTAATGCAAAACCGCAGTTCATCACTGAACACATGATACTCCGTTCATGAGCAAGTTTTCTTGTCACGGAACCAGCCCAAACACAGCCGTTTGTGATGTGGAGTTAACAGCAGCTAGGGCATATGACGGTAAGTCTATAATGCAGTTGCTGGCCAATGGTGTGGAATGCCACAGCGTGTCCACTAGTTTTCTTAGCAATCCTGCTTTGTGGTAGCAGCAATCTTGACAGTGAGTATGCATGTCTTCGCATTTCAATGCAGTCCAACATTAGGCCTCTGTCACATGAAAATGGCCCTCAGATCAGGATACTGCCCGATTTGACTATCCAGCCAAATAATTACGAGCACAAGGCACCATTCTAACTCTGCCAGGTGCTGATAACTCTGTTAAATTCTTGGTGAATCGTCAGCTGTCCTACGTTTTGCCAATTTCGCATGGCTAATAGTTTCAGTAATATGACAATGACCACGCCTAAGCCTAAAACGAATAAATTAAATCAATACAGATTACACAGTTTACAGGTAAATACACTACTGGCCATTGAAATTCCTACACCAAGAAGAAATGCAGATGATAAACACGTATTCGTTGGACAAATACATTATACTAGAACTGATATGTGATTACATTTTCACGCAATTTGCATAGAAACCGAGAAACCAATACCCAGAACAACCACCTTGGCCGTAATAACGGCCTTGATACGCCTGGGCATTGAGTGAAACAGAGCTTGGATGGCGTGTACAGGTACAGCTGCCCATGCAGCTTCAACATGATACCACAGTTTATCAAGAGTAGTGACTGGCGTATTGTGACGAATCATTTGCTCGGCCATCATTGACCAGACGTTTTCAGTTGGTGAGAGATCTGGAGAATGTGCTGGCCAAGGCAGCAGTCGAACATTTTCTGTATCCAGAAAAACCCGTACAGGACCTGCAACATGCGGTCGTGCATTATCCTGCTGAACTGTAGGGTTTCGCAGGGATCGAATGTAGGGTAGAGCCACGCGTCGTAACACAGCTGAAATATAACGTCCATTGTTCAAAGTGCCGTCAGTGCGAAGAAGAGGTGACCGAGACGTGTAACCAATGGTACCCCATACCATCACGCCGGGTGATACTCCAGTATGGCGATGACGTATACACGCTTCCAATGTGCGTTCACCGCGATGTCACCATCAAGGATGCGACCATCATGATGTTGTTAACAGAACCTGGATTCTTCCAAAAAAAAAAAAAAAAAAAAGACGTTCTGTCATTCGTGCACCCAGGTTCGTCGTTGAGTACATCATCGCAGGCGCTTCTGTCTCTGATGCAGCGTCAAGGGTAACCGCAGCCATGTGTAAGTAGGCTGTTTATGTTTTCTCTATGTAAGTAGGCTGTTTATGTTTTCTCTATGTAAGTAGGCTGTTTATGTTTTCTTATTGGCAACGTTACGTAGCGCTCAATATGAAAATCACTGGCTGTGCTGTGTGCAGTCTGTGGCTAGTTTGCATTGTTGTCTGCCATTGTAGTGTTGGGCAGCAGCAGCTGGATATGAACAGCGCGTAGCGTTGCGCAGTTGGAGGTGAGCCGCCAGCAGTGGTGGATGTGGGGAGAGAGATGGCGGAGATTTGTAATTTGTCATGAACTGATATATATATTATGACTTGTGATGATATTAAGGTAAATACATTGTTTGCTCTCTATTAATATCTTTCATTTGCTAACTACCCCTATCAGTAGTTAGTGCCTTCAGTAGTTTGAATCTTTTATTTAGCTGGCAGTAGTGGCGCTCGCTGTATTGCAGTAGCTTGAGCAGCGAAGATTTTTGTGAGGTAAGTGATTTGTGAAAGGTATAGTTTAATGTTAGTCAGGGCCATTCTTTTGTAGGGAATTTTGAAAGTCAGATTGCGTTGCGCTAACAAAATATTGTGTGTCAGGTTAAGGTCAGTCGTGTATAAATTGTTCAAAGGGGACGTTTCACATGGTCTCCGAGCTGATAGTCCATGCTGCTGCAAACGTCGTCGAACTGTCCGTGCAGATGGTTGTTGTCTTGCAAACGTCCCCATGTGTTGACTCAGGGCTCGGGACGTGGCTGCACGATCCGTTAGAGCCATGCGGATAAGATGCCTATCATTTCGATTGCTGGTGATACGAGGCCGTCGGGATCCAACACGGCGTTCCGTATTACCCTACCACCCACGGATTCCAACTTCTGCCAATAGTCATTGGATCTCGACCAACGCGAGCCGCTATGTCGGGATACAGTAAACCGCAATCACGATAGGCTACAATCCGACCTTTATCAAAGTCGGAAACGTGATGGTACGCATTTCTTCTCCTTACACGAGGCATCACGACAACATTTCACCAGGCAACGCCGGTCAACTGCTGTTTGTGTATGAGATATCGTTTGGAAACTTTTCTCATGTCAACACGTTGTATGTGTCGCCACCGGCGCCAACATTGTGTGAATGCTCTGAAAAGCTAATCATTTGCATATCACAGCATCTTCACCCTGTCGGTTAAATTTCGCCTCTGTAACACGTCATCTTCGTGGTGTAGCAATTTTAATGGCCAGTAGTGTATAGTGTTAAATAGTGTATCAAATACTGACATAAACGGCTGGAAAGTTAAAACATAATAATAGATATATGCCCTTAGGAGCCCACCATAGTAGTAAAAAAAATTTTCAGTAATATCTGTGTACAGTAGTTTCGTGAAGAAGTAAATTCCACAACGACAGCTAGCAACACACTGACAGATGTAATCAGGCAAAACATCTAAGGATACAGACAACGACATAGCCATATCAAAGGTAAAAACTGTAGTACGTGCTAGCAATAGCAGCATCAACTTAACAAGAGATACGTCAAAATTTTTGGTTCCATGTAAACAATGCATGTTAGTGAGATATATCGTGAAACTACATATGTACGAAAGTAACACATCAAGCAACACCACAGTGGCGACTCTTGTAATCTAATACACATCGTAAATGCCGGAAGGAAATCGGCTTAAGTAATAGAAAAACATATATTGACATCATATAAAGCCACATTGTCGAATTTTGTATGTTACAAAATAGCGCAATTCAAAATGGTTCAAATGGCTCTGAGCACTATGGGACTTAACATCCATGGTCATCAGTCCCCTAGAACTTAGAACTACATAAACCTAACTAACCTAAGGACATCACACAACACCCAGTCATCACGAGGCAGAAATAGCGCAATTGCCAAAATATAAGTCCGCTAGAACTTATTACTTGGATACGATGCTGCTAAGTTACCAGATGAAAACCTAAATAACATAGAATAGAAAGTTAACATCAGCTCACAAAATGATATATCGTAAAATTCCATGTACATTGTGAATAACAACTAAGCTAATCACACAGTAGCATACACCAAAATACATTATAACTGTAAAGGACATTTCTCTTGGAAGTAGATATTAAAACTTTATCCTGCTTTTAATCCCATATACCCACTGATAGATGTGGGGGGGGGGGGGGGAGGCTTTTGTAAACAGAAGATTATTTCTATTTTTATACACACACACATATTCATTTTATTTTCTATCTGTATATCGAAATTACAGACCGTCTCTAGAAACTCCCATCCAAATTAAAACCGAAACTAGTAGCGAATCTAATTGTGCAAAATAAAGGACAGCTGAAAGTTCACAGATTCACCCTCAATTTTAACAATTGTTTCGCGTGAATATCCCCCCTGCAAAAATACATACGCTGATAACGATGTATCACCAGAGTACGTTACACATACATGTCCTTCACAGTGGTCTCCAAAAAACTGACGCTATTCATTCCTCTCATATTTCCAACCAGGCCTAATAGCAATACTAAATACAAACTACACTTGCTCACTCTGTTGACCGTTCGGCCTGTCACAGAAAAGTACGCTCTAACAATTTACTTACCTGTCGATGATATGTACATGTACAAAGCTACGTTGACATCCGACCATGTTTCCTTTCTTTGTTGACAGCGTATATGAGACACGTGCCATTTACTTTCAGTTGGTACAGAATTTCTGGCATAATAATTTGAGAGAGTCCAGCGAGAGATTAACCGACAGATGCTGATACAGGTGCAGATTTTTATATACCTCCGAACACTAGTATTAATACGAAGTATGCATCAGAAATAGATGCTGTAAGCAGTTAAATTTTTACGGATTGTACTCCTTCTACCCTCTGAAACTGTAACAGATGCTTGGGACGTGTAAGTCTAGTTCTATCCGATATCCAAGAAGCACAGGTGTCGGGCAAGGCTGCTGCCGTATACAAAGATATGTACTTCGCGGTATATTTATCTATTACACTAAAGCGCCAAAGGATCTGGTATAGGCATGCGTATTCAAATACAGAGATATGTAAACAGGCAGAATACGGCGCTGCGCTCGACAACGTCTGTGTAAGACAACAAATATCTGGCGTAGTTGTTTGATTGGTTACTGCTGCTACAATGGGAGGCTATGATTGGTTACTGCTGCTACAATTGGAGGTTATCAAGATTTAAGTGAGTTTGAACGTGGTGTCATAGTCGGAGCACGAGCGTTGAGACACAATACCTGCGAGGTAACGATGATTTGGCATTTTCCCGTACGACCATTTCACGAGTGTACCGTCAATATCAGGAATCTTTTTAAACACCAGCGCTGCGGCCGGGAAAAAAGACCTGCTAGAACGGGACCTATGACCACTAAAGATAATCGTTCAACGTGACAGAAGTGCAACCCATCCGTAAATTGCTGCAGATTTCAATGCTTGGCCATCAACAAGAGTCAGTGTGCGGACTATTGAACGAAACATCTTCGATATCGGTTTTCGGAGCTGAAGGTCCACTCGTGTGCCTTTGATGACTGGAGGACAAAAACGGCTAGAGTAATTCCAGCAACACAATGCGACACCCCACATGTCCAGAATTGCTACAGAGCGGCTCCAGGAGCACACTTCTGATTTTAAACACTTCCGCTGGCCCCCAAATTTCCCAGACATGAACATTATTTAACATATCTGTGATTCCTTGAAACGTGCTGTTCAGAAGAGATCTCCATCCCCTCGTACTCAGAGGGATTTGTGGATAATCCTGCAGGATTCATGGTGTCAATTCCCTGTAAACTACTTCAGACATTAGTCGTGTCCATACCACGTCGTGTTGAGGCACTTCTACGTTCTCTCGGGGGTCCTGCAGTATATTAGGCAGGTGTACCAGTTTCGTTCGCTCTTCAGTGTATCAACGATCCTGCTTCGACATTTGGGTACTGCGAACGATATCATTGTACTGCTTATGCTAGCTCGCGATGTCATCAGCATTTACACTCGATTTTTGAAACTTAAGGATCCCGACTTCATAGCAGCTCTGCTCAGACCCTTCTTATACTTTGAATTCCTCTCGTCCATAAAGTCGTGTCGGAAATTCTTCTTATCTGCAAAGTAGGGCTGTAACTACTCATCAATTCTGAGTGCTGTTTCAAAAGCTTTATCATACTGTCATTCAACCGTATTTCTTGTCCATACCCAAACACACCTTTTATTGCAACATCTTCCATGACGCCAGAAACATTCGTAGATTGGTTTAAAGTAAATATAATGGCATGGCGTTGTCTGTGAAACACTGAGAATTTGGATACAAACTTTTTTTTCTCGAACGGTCAATGTTGTGTCGTGGGTGTATCTGACTAGTATATATGACTGCGTCTAAAGTTTAACGCATCTGTGTTGCTGATAAAGATGATAGAGAATCGAGAAAATGATACTTGACCCAGCACACAACTTGGATTCTTGAATAGCATTAGGGAACTTAACGCCCATATCCGAAGAAAGATCACCGTCAAAATGTTACCCCCCTTTATCAGACTCTGCGGACACTGGAACAAGGTCTTGTACTGAACGGCGCTAGTTGCCCTTCCCTTCCTGCTCAAACAATGGCAACGAACCTTCCCTGCACTATTGCGATTCAAATCAACATCAGAAGTGTATGTTATCGATTTCGGTTCTGGAGGTAGGCTCCAATTTTAATTTAACCTCTGTGGACCCTACGAATTAAATACAAGTGGTCGTGGCACAAACCACAACATTCTTTACAGAATGCTGATAATAAATATTAAAGGATGGCGCAGATAAATGTAGTGCATGTAAGTATAAAAGAAGTGCAGTGAAACTATAGAAAAGAACAGTTGAAATGGACTTACCACTTATTCACAATGAAAAATACAGTTAAAAATACACTGACAGAAGGTGTCGAAGGTGACCCCATGCAACATCAATATACCGCTGTGCTTGTGTACGCGTATTTGGATACACTCGGAGTAAAGCTGTAACATCGATGCCGGCAACCTCATGCCTGATGTTATCTCTCAATTCCTGTACTGTGTGTGTATTTGTTTATTAGATCTTGCTCATCAAGCGTCCCACAGGAAAAATCACTTGCTAGTACATCCGGAGAAAGTGGTGGCCATTAATGTTTGCTGAAAGTGCGTTCCAGGAATACCTTAGACGTATAGCATATTGTCCCATCTTGCTGGTAAAACGAGTATTGTCTTTCATCTTCAGTGAGTTGAGCAAAAGATCTATAAAACACTTCCATTTACGACAACGTGTTGACGGTAGTATCAAAAATATTGGTCCAATGATGTGCGTTCCTGTTGCAACGCGCAGAACACCGATTTTTACGTCACTGGAATGTTTGCTGACACGCAGTGTTAGTGTGCTCCGTTATCTAGTACCACGTGTTCTGTGAATTCGGGTGACCGGAAAGATGAAATCATGCTTCATCACCCATGATGTAACGGAAGTAACGGAAAGGGTCTAACAAAACACCGTTGATGTTCTTCGAAAGCCACGTACCGTAATCTACAAGTTTGTGACTCTCATCCTCCGTAATTGCTGCACGATCATAACCTGATTTGACTTCAGATTAAGACTTTTCAATATCCGCTGACCACTTCTTCCAGTTACTAGCGTCTGCTGGGCCAGTTCACGTGTATAATTCTTGGGGCTCTGAATAAATCTTCGGCGAATGTCAGCAATAACTTATGGTTTGCGGACTGAAGGAATTCTTTGTTTTTTTACATTTTGCACAGATCCGTAGTTGCATCAGTTTTTTGGCAGACTCTGTATTGCTCTCTTTGTTGGTAGTCCTCTATCCGGTTACTTGACCCTGAAAATTTCGCGAATTTCCTTAAGCGAAACTGTTTTCGCATATGCTTACACAACTTCAATTCTTTCTTTCATCGAGAAACTCATTTAGCAGACCGTGAAGAGAAACGTTTAACTTCATTGATGAATTAAACTGAAATACTGACACAAGAATGCTGACAATCGATTGTTGCATAAAACTGTCCACTGTCGTAATTGTTTATTAAGAAGTCGAAATACTGCATTCACATTCAAAGGGGAGGCAAGCCACTTTTAACTGCGCCAACCCATACAAAAAATAAGAAGAAGAATTTTAAAAAAAGAGTCACAAAGAGGTTTACAATACTACTCTGGTATCACTGCCAAGCAAAATGACTCGATGAAAGCTGGACCATACATAGAAAGAGCTGCTACAATATAGTACAGAAAGTGTCCCAAAAAAATACGCGGTGAGACGACTATAACTGACTTTTATACAAAGACAATAATTACACTGAAGTCACTGCAGTTTCAGAAGACCCCCTGAACAAGACATTTCTTAACGTGGTGTGTGGTCAACATGGACGGCAATACATGCTTTGCAATATGCTCCCATGCCGACCACAAACGTGGCAAAGTGTTATTGTTTTGGGGCTCTTCGTTCCTCCACCACCACGGGTTACAACTGCTGCATGGTCGATGGTGCACGTGGACGTGCTGCAAAATTTCCTCAAGCCACGCCACAGTTACTGGACACGATTTAAGTCGGAGGAACGTGCAAGCCAATACATTCGCCGAAAATTGTCTAGTTCCAAGCGCTGCTTCGCCTGGGCAGTACGATGCGGTCGCACATTTTCATCCATAAAAATGTAGTCATGGCTGAATGCACCCCTGAAAAGGTGCACATTGGGAACTAGTACATTCTACAGCAACATTATGGTGGGTGAACTCTACTGTAACGTTTGGAGGTCTGAAAGCCTGTACCACGTTGTGACTTCCTACACCATAGCAGTTGGACCACCAAAACACTCGTATTCCACAACATTCGTGGGTCGATTACATACGCTCGTATGGCCAGAGGTTGTAACATGAAATGCACCAAGGATCGTTGTCCAACATGATGTGGGGAGGCGTAATGTGGCATGAGCGCTGTACACTGACCGGTCGACGTTCGGTAGGGTGGTCCTAACTTGCTCTACCCTTCTACACCTGCTTTAGATTACAGTTCACTTCGGTGCAGAAATTTCAGCCTGCCTACCTTGATCGGCTTGTCGAAATCCATCCCCTATACTATGTGTTAACAGATACTGATTCAGCTGACCAAAAGCAGCGTTGAAGAAACACTGGCTACGTACCTAACAAAAAAAGGCCGGTTACTGTACCTCAAGCTAGGAGGCGGTATCTGTAAGTTCATAAGAATTTATTAGGCTTTAGGTTGTATGGCGGCGAGTACTAGTATAATTGTTATGTCGTTATGAAAAGACACTTAAACTGGCTGTGGGTGCTTCGCACCTACCTCCGCTTTCGACAATAGCGTGAAAACTAGTTTTTGCGGTCAGCATGAAGGCGATGGACAAATACTGACCATAATTTCTAGTCTGCAAGCCCACATTACTCTTTGAACCCACTGAAAGAAAATGTTCGTACTTGTTGTTTACTCAGCAACGTCTATAAATAGAAGTTTCGACTTTTAAATGCCAGACGGTGTGGCCGATCGGTTCTAGGCTCCTCAGTCTGGAACCGCGCGACCGCTACGGTAGCAGGTTCGAATCCTGCCTCGGGCATGGATGTGCGTGATGTCCTTAGGTTAGTCAGGTTTAAGTAGTTCTAAGTTCTAGGGGACTGATGACCTCAGGTGCTAAGTCCCATAGTGCTCAGAGCCATTTGAATTTCGACTTTTAACTCATTGATATATCATTTAAAAGTTCACACGCACAAAATGTAAGTCTTAGTATTGTAACTAACGTCCTTGTCTGAATCAGCCCTACTAACAGTTCAGAAGCGATCTCTTCGTGAAGTTCCAAGTAAAATGGTCATTCGCCCAGACTGCTGATCACAAACAGTCAATGGCTCCCCTTAAAAGTGGTAAATAAGTGGAAAATAATATCGACGCTTGCCACGCTGTTTTGTCAGCGTTGGGGGTTGCACGAGAGCTGTTACTTCCGTGAAATCTGGTGTGCACCAGGACGGTGTACAGTCCTCACGAGTTAATTTACTACTTTTACCCAAAACGCGATCAAGTCTGCTCAGTTCTGATGTGACCCGAGGCACAAGGCACGCGGGCGTTTGGCTGACGCTGCCAGTTTGATATCTCGCTGTGAACTGCAGATAGATTTAATTTTTCCTTAGTTAATGAAAAAGCTTTAGCTCGACTGTATTTAAACTATGCTGGCGAGAATGTTTAGAGTACAACCGCTAGAAGAAGATGACTTCTAGCTGCGTCTTCAAGATTTCTCGCAACCCTTGTTATTTACAATACGGCCCACAAAGTTGGTACAGCTGTATTATTCTACGAATTTAACTGAGCACCGCAAATAGAACCTTCTATTACAATGACAAATGATACTATGTATATCATGAATAAGGATGTTTTTGTTCCCAATTTGGTTTATAGTAGATACGTTGAAAACTAATAGAGGTAGCTTGTTGGTGTTACTGATGATGCATACGAATTTTCAGCTTTCTGAGTATAATATTTAGCAAATAGGAACAATCTCAATAGCGTTTTTATTCGTTGGCAACCGGTTCCGGACATTTCCTCAGGTCTTCTTCAGGCTTTCCACCGCGGCAATACAGTTACAAAATGTAGCGTAGTGGGATGAAAAAGTCGCTAAACAGGTTCTAAAATATAAGCTACAGTAATAAAAAGTACGATGTTATACCCATAATGACTGCTGGTGGCAGGAGACGGAGCGAGATCCCTAGAAGTAAGGAGGTCACTGCTGAATAAGGCAGCTTTATTCGAGATTGTACACCGGCTGCTAACGAAAAAATATCTGAAAACACTTTTGAGACTTTTTATTTTGTTTTTATTTGTTTATTTTTCGTCATTTTGTACTGATCGCTGCTTTGCTCCAATTAGAGAAAGCATTCTAAAATTTCAATATTTAGGAGCTTAAATTTTTCATAAAAATGCCGATTTTTACCAAAATATTGTTCCGATCAGTTTGAGACGTGTAACATTTAATCATGACCTACATTTGCATACTTTGCTGAATTTTTAGCTTTCTAGTTTTATTATTCAGCATCACTTACTTTTTTCTTAAGATTGTACATTTTGCCTGGCGTATTCATTTCAGCATTCTGAGACTTTAGCCGGCCGGGTTGGCCCCGCGGTTCTAGGCGCTACAGTCTGGAACCGCGCGACCGCTACGGGCGCAAGTTCGAATCTTGTCTCGGGCATGGATGTGTGTGATGTCCTTAGGTGAGTTAGGTTTAAGTAGTACTACTTAAACTAAGTTCTAGGGGACTGATGACCTCAGAAGTTAAGTCCCATAGTGCTCAGAGCCATTTTGAGACTTTATAGTGTTGACATTAATATTCTTAAGCATAAACTGACGAAGTTTGAAAAAGTTACTTTAATTTTTAATTTCCTCTTCAGCTGACACGTTTATTTGTACGGTGGACAAGTTAAGACGTAAATAACATAATATTTCTCACTGTGATAAGATTACATCCATTGTCATTATAAAATTAAATCTGCGCTAACGGTATCCTGGTACTGCTGTGCTCGCTATTTTCTGCCTTATAAAATGTGTTTAAAACATGAATGCGTCGAACTTCATTTAAGCGGTGGCAAACATAGCTCTTGGCAACGTCACTGCTTTCAGATGGATCATCGGAGCGAAATTTCAGGCGCGCTTTACTTTCACAAAAGCGGTGTTGGTCCAGCAACATCGCTGGAACATGAGCTACCGCTAGCGGCGTTGCCTCCGGCGTGTGACGTTATTTCGGTTTTTTCAGGCTTTCTGTTCGATGAGGTATTATTTAACGCCCACTGCTGTGGTAAACCGGCAGAGATGAGGGTGCTTTTAGCCACATGTCCGCGCTCGTTTGGCAAATTCCGTGCAGGCTGTCAGTCTCCAAATCAACGAATACGATACACAAGCAGCTAAAAAGCAATAACATATAGAAAAAAGTTTACACGATATACAGACAGACGGCAAACACTACTTTCCACCCACATGTGAACTCTGGCGACAAGAACCGCATCCGGCCGCAAAAATAAACTAATAAAATAAAATCAGCAAACCACGAGCGCGTTGTACCCAGTAAAATGTTCGGCTTCACTGACTGATTCTTTACCTGATGACAATGTTACAGCAAAATTTTCCTTCTACAATAATTCATTGCGTGACATTATATGCAATACATTAAATGACAGCTGAACATCAATTTGCTTTCTTTATGCTAAGCGATAACGTTTCCCGATCTCCTACTTGATAAATCACTTAAATCACATCAGATGTCCTTCAGAATGACAAATGTGTCTTTTACAAGAAGAGAAGTGTTGAACCACAGCTGCGTTTAGTGAAAAATCTATTAAGAAATACAAGGAATCTACCACTTTAGAGTATCCCATCCGGTGTTAAGCCTTTTCCCTATTTGTTGACACTGGAGGATAACATTTGAATTTTTGTTCTCTAAATGTGAAATAAAACATATCTGATATAAATCTCGATTCAATAACTTCCAGACTAATTGTTTCAGCCTTGTTTCCCATTTAGATAATTTTGTTACATCAAGGGGGTTACTTACTCTCTCCCACTTATTATTTATTTCCGAAGATGTCTTACACAGATAACAAGACGCGTTATCTGTTTGCACTCCTTACCTGAAGCCAGACATCAAATCTAACAACAAGTAATGTGTGCAGGGATGTACTGTTTCTATGTGAAGCATTGTTTTGCCAAGAACATTAGAAAACACTGTTATCAAATACACTGGCTGGATATATTCAGTCTGTCTTCCTCCTTTTATATGAAGTAATATCGAAAACATTACTCCACAAATTAAAATTAGCCAATATACAAATTAAGACATATTCACACAATAAGAGTATAGCATGGCAAAAGAATAAATATTATCCTAATTTCTGTGTCTGAGGATTGTAGATATAATATGGATCTCATACAAAGTATGGATTTAATTGGAAAAGATGTTAATAAAACGGTGAGCTATTCGGAAGGTATAAAATATTCGAAATATGGTAGCACCAACGAAATATACATTAATAACCGTTTTGACAATTAGTTTCCGTAATACTGGGTAGAATAATTTTTAGATATGTTTGCTTTCTTTGATGTATTCTGATCACTTTTGATTGCTAAAGCACTACTAGAAGGGGCGAAACATTCTGTAAAGGCTCGAAATAACTGAAGTAAAAATACTTTGAATTGTTGTTGCAGGCATACTGTAACAGTTGTCTAAGTTTAAATTAGTGGTGTTGTTCTTAATTTTGCACTGGTCGAACGAAGCTTATTTAAGTCTGCGGGTGTCACACACACATCGCCGTCGACGTTACTTTCGCTCTTGGAGCCCCACCCAGGTTACCGGTAGCGTCAGAGAGTTCTGTCCCGGAATTTGGTAAAATTCACACGGTGGGGACTGACGGTCTAACTGGCTTTGGGCGGATCGAAGTGTACTTCAACTTAAACACTTTCGGATGTAGTGCAGTGGAACGTACAGCGCTGTATGTGTTTGGTGGGTACTGGAATTTTGCGAGACAAGAACTTCACGTATATCAAGTTGAGTCCTGAACTGGTGATTTTGACTCAGCCATAGTCACAAACAGCCTACTGAACTTAACATTTACAAGCTGTGGGTCTTTAGTTCTAGAACAGTTGCATTAACTTCCAAACTTCGCTGATATACCTGGTGAACCTACGACTCCAGTGACTGCTCATCGCAGTTCAGATTAGGCTAGCAGATGATACTCCAGCAGTCAAAATGGGAATCTTTCAACTTTAAGCCTAAGGTTACCATTTTATACAGGTGAAACTTCTTCAATAAACAAGGCGTCCTGTGCCTTGCTAAATGAGTTTAACGTAACTTCTTTGACAAGAAAATTATTTCATTTCTTTCATCAATAGTTCAGGGGCATTATGTAATTACGCTTTCAAAAACGCTACATCATCAGAAAGTTTTATTCGTTACAGCAGGCCTATTTCGGCCAAACAGCCATCGTCAGGTTATCATTAGTAATTGGTACATACTTTTGGTGCAATATTTCTAACATTGTAGGTAAATATTAATTGGAGAACATCGTTATAAAATTTATTACATAACTCAGACGTGCGTGACAGTCACACAGTATAGTGCTCAGTCGCTGTCTCTTTGTTTTAATTACCCTCCATTAATGTCCTTGGAGTAATAACGATCGGTTTTACTAGAAATGACTCACTTTCTGATATAATTTTTAAGCTATATTCCTTTACGTTGGAGGAATAATTATGAGACAGTTTATTTGACAAATGTAATAGCGATATTGTATGGTAATAATCACATAAGTTTATCATTAAATACACTAACCTTTGTTAGTAGGCCAACAACGGTACCATTACCAAAAGTTAACGAAATTACAGCATGTAGAAACATAACTGACCTTAACCATACAATGTCCGCAGCTCGTGATCGTGTGGTAGCGTTCTCGCTTCTCGCGCGCTGGTTCCCGGGTTCGATTCCCGGCGGGGTCAGGGATTTTCTCTGCCTCGTGATGAATGTGTGTTGTGTAATGTCGGTAGGTTTAAGTAGTTCTAGGTTCTAGGGGACTGATGACCATAGATGTGCAGTCCCATAGTGCTCAGAGCCTTTTGAACCATTTTTTTACCCTACAATATTTTTGATACATCCGTTAAATAAGCAGTCACGTAATAGTTGCGCTAAAGAAAAGCAATAAAATTTGAAAATTATGTCAGGTGACGAGTCGTATATAGTATAAAAAACCATTATTAGTAAAAAAGGAAAGCCGTGTGACTGGGACCTCTCGTCGCGTAGACAGTTCGCCTATTGTAAGTCTTTCGAGTTGACGCCACTTCTGCGACTTGCGTATCGATGGGGATGAAATAATGATGATAAGGACAACACAACACCCATTACCTGAACAGAGAAAACCTCCGACCCAGCCGGGAATCGAACCCGTGCCGTTATGCATCACATTCCGTCACGCTGACTACTCAGCTACCATCATTAGTGGAAGAACACTAATCGGGTCTAATTAAAAGAAAGGGACAGCGACAGAACCACGATAAGGTATGGATTTCAACAACATCTGACATGCGTAACAGATTTTGTAATAATCTTTCCTAATAAATATTTACCTACAGTAGTAGAAACATAGTACAAAAGTAATGTACCATTTACGTACACATAACTCGACGATGGCTGTTTGCCGAAACAGGCCTACTGTAACGAATAAAACATTCTGCTGTGGCAGCGTTTCCGGTATCGTAATTCCAAAATGTTTCCAGTATAAGGTACTAGCGGAAGTAGAGCTGTGAGGACGGGGCATGAGTCGTGCTTGGGTATCTCAGATTGTAGAGCACTTGCCCGCAAAAGGCAAAGGTCTTCAGTTCGAGTCTCGGTCTGGCACAGTTTTAATCTGCCAGGAAGTTTCAATTCCATAATGTCCT
This sequence comes from Schistocerca serialis cubense, assembly GCF_023864345.2. Lineage (NCBI taxonomy): Eukaryota > Metazoa > Arthropoda > Insecta > Orthoptera > Acrididae > Schistocerca > Schistocerca serialis. The sequence goes on from NC_064641.1 coordinate 313,063,051, forward strand.
TAAAAGACATTTAAAACACAATGGGCATAAAAGACCACAAATCAGAGGACTAATTTTGGTGTTCAGAAAATCTCTGATCCTCTTTCTACTATACGACGTCTCTTTCATCTAAGTCTTGTTTATCATTAACCCTAATATTTTGCACAATATATTGCTCATTGCAATCAAGAGGTCTTTTATGCCACACACACACACTTTCCAACCAGCAGCTCTACGTCATCTTTAACTCATCTATCGCTGTTCCAGTTGTCACTTGATTAACCTTCCAATACTCTGAAACACTTTCCTTATTCTTTTCTCGTTCTACAATTTACGCAAGTTGTGGCAGCTGAAAACTATCCTTGCACCATTATTTATACGAAATTTTATTTCATCGTCTATCATTTTGTTAATCCGACTAGTTTTTGAAGAGACTTTAGCTTACCCTTCCATCTGTAAACAAGGTCTCATTCACCTCAGTATTGCGAGTAACCTGTTCCATTTTCAATTGTCATAAACTCTTTCGGTAACATATCATGATTATTCATTATTCTTCTTTGCATTATAAAGTGAGAAAACAGATTGGTTTCTCTCGAACTTTTATGAAACCAAGCAGAGCCGCTTCATTCGATACCTCTTTCAAGTTTCTGGGTTTTCTGTTTGGCTAATTGATTTTCTAGTTGGCGGTTTCGAAGTGGTAAATTTCGATTTATCACCCCGTAGATTTCATACCTATTCCTCTCGTATCATCTTCGGTAATGTGAGGATTGCGCTTTTCTAAAAATATGTTGGTAAGTAACACGGCTTATAGATTTTCAACACAAATATGAAATAACCGTTTAGTTCCAGTATAAATGGTACAGAATTAAGAAGTTCACCACTTTCAACATCAGTTTCCTCTCCTCCTCCAACACTTAGGAATAACTTCTGTATCGCATACTTATTTGACGTACCACTATCTATTTGACATTTTCTTCTAAGTTTGAAATTGTTTTCAATCTGCAAGTCATAGAATGTTTTATTTACCAAATCCGTGTTTGATGCTATTATTTTTTCCTGCAGTTTTCTTTCTAAACTTGTTTTGCATGTCTCTTTCTACATCTCAAGTGCCGTTTCCAGCTAAATTCATTGTGAATAGCCTATATTGCCATCTTTGTACTACATTCAAAGATTTCTTTTTTTCTTCTACTTCCTTCAGAGCATCTCTTAATTACTTTCTCAATTTGTTTTATCCTCCTGAAGGAATGTGTAAAGATCAAAAACAATATGTTAAGATATGTCTCGGTGACAGTATCTTTACTTGCTTGCAGGTTAATTATGCGATTTCTAAATCTTCAGCTAATCATTTTGTAGTCTCGTGTTAGTTATTTCGATGTTCGTAGTATATCTCCTACTTTTGCTATTTTATGGGAGTGTTCTTGCTGAAGCTAGATGACAGCTCTGAATGCTGCTGCCTCTCTCGTATTATCTTCCAAACCCTCGCCCCACTCTTAGTTTCCAGAAAATATTCGTTCTTTTCCACTTTACGTTACCCGAACTGATTTTGGGCCATTAGTACTATTTGCGGTGTTTTTGTTCTTGTTAGATGGGAATTTGTCTGAGAACTGCCTATTATAATAAAAAAAATTATATTTAAGCGGAATCTAACTGTATTTTTGTATACGATGAGTTTTAGATATTAATATCAACAGTGCCAAAAGAGGTCTGCAATGGATAGATTAGGTGTACGGAACTTTAAGGCTCCTTCGTAGTTGCTCGATGTTTTCCTTCCTTTATTGGTTTTATTTATATATAATTCTGTACAGTTTTAGTAAATCCTATGAAACAAATGCAAAACACTGGTAAGTATGTAAGCAAACTATGACGTCTGTGTAGTGGAATTTAAGGTTGCATTATAGAGAACTCTACTTGACCTAGTCAAGGTTTTATTTTCTCGCGTTACATCTGAAGACGATACCCCCCTTGTTTTTCCCTCTTAAAAAGACGCGCTAAGGGTTCAAAAGACCATCAAGAGGATGGCCTTACTGTAGGCGTGGGAGCGAGGCGATTAAATGCTTTTACTCGAGGCACCAGAGCCAAAGAATTTAATGAGATTCTTTGTTGCGTGCGTGGGCAGCGGCGCCGCGTCTCTTCACAAATGGCGTCAGACGGAAAGCAATACCTTAGACGGCGAACGCGAGGCGCGGCGTGTCCGACCGATGCTACAGCGGCCTTTCAGCAGCCCAAATCAACCTAATACGAGACTCCTGGACTCAGAGTCCATCAGTTCATACTTATTACTACATAAATTCACTGCAGTTTCTTAAACGTGCGTCCTATAAATTTCTAACGTGGCTGTGGGTATCACTTTTTTTCTCTATGACAGCTATTCGGAAAGTAAGGACTGACTTGAAATGTAAACAACAGTGACAATCCGATGAATCTTTGCACACATTTGCTGGACATCATCTCTAGTATGTCTGTCGATCGCGTCATGTCACTATTTTCAGTTCTGTGCACGCAGTGAGCGTGTAATGATGCCTAGTACGGTGGTATCCCCCGCTAAGTATAGGCGCCCGCTGAGAGGGCGTGCCTGATTTCGTGCAACAGCACATAATGTACCTTTCATGCATTTCCTTCTTTTTGACTACTCTTGGCCGCACACTGCAAGGGTAATAAGGTCACCTTACAACACTATCTCTACTATTGTAATTTGTTTGCTTTTACTTAAATATCAGATAACGCTGTCTCTATGTTGCCACGTACAGCCCTCTTCCCGAATTTGCTTTAGTTTCCAAATAAAGTACACTATGGGAGGATGGTCCTATTAATAGGAAAAGCTAATCAATAGAGTTACCCTTTCTACAGGATTCGACCGTGTGTCTTGTCTAATGGATAAATAAGTCAAACTATTCACTTCTTTTTCTAAGATCTTACCCAGCTAAAGCACACACGTTTAATATTAAAATTTTCGCCTAAAGTACACATCTTTTTTACTGGAATTTACTTTCAAAAGCTATTATTCTTCGAGCTAACTCTGTATAGTCATTTAACAGATCTTCTAACTTGGCTTCACTCTGATCGAATTGTACTCTGCAATAGTTAAGAAAATTTTCTCATTATTTACACAAGAACAATTTAAATGGTGTCTCTTTATATGAACTTGGCACAGGATACTTGGATTAATCAAACACCAGGAAGGTACCCTACACAGGTGAATGATTAAGATGAAATAACAGGGTGAACCAGTTTCTTTAGAGTTCAAGAATGATTATTAAAACACAGTTTAAATAAATGGTTCACGCTGTACAAAAGTAAAATAAAAAAACTTATCTCGTGGCTGTAAGCTTGGGTGTGATGAACAATTATGGTGGCTACACTCCCATGGTATGGCCTGCAAATATCTTCCTGTATGGGCTCAATTTCTCTCCTTGGCGTCGTTCAATTTTACTTATAGTAGCCCAAAAACTCGCAGAAATGGCGTAAGCCGTTTGAGGTCTTCATCCGAGGTAATTTTGTGTAACTATGCAGGCAAAGTCTCTCCTGCTCCACTACGGTGTTGCCACAACCACTGCTGCCTACAGACTGTGTGACTTACTTCCAGCGCTTGCTCTAGGTAGCGCGCCAATTCGTCCTTACCACCTTTTCCACACCTCAGAGCCACTTTCTTTTCAAACAAAAGCACGCTGGCTTTGCCATAATACCTATTTCTTACGTTGTTCCTAAGCGTGCCCATTTATTACAATTGTCATATTTACATTAACATGAATACTCCATACACACAAATATTTTAAATACAAAATGTCATCAGAAAATTGCCTAACGTAATAAATAATTTACATAGTATTTTACATATATTAATCTTATAAGGCAGATGTAGACTCTGACCACAATCTGTAGATTAAAACTGAAGAAATTTCAAAAAGGTGGGAATTTACAAAGATGGGACCTGGATAATCCGAAAGAACCAGAGGTTGTACAGAGTTTCAGGGAGAGCATAAGGGAACAATTGACAGAAACGGGGGAAAGAAATACAGTAGAAGAAGAATGGGTAGCTTTGACCGATGAAGTAGTGAAGGCAGCAGAGGATCAAGTAGGTAAAAGACGAGGGCTAGTAAAAATCCTTGGGTAACAGAAGAAATATTGAATTTAATTGATGAAAGGAGAAAATGTAAAAATGCAGTAAATGAAGCAGGCAAAAACGAATACAAACGTCTCAAAAATGAGATCGACAGTAAGTGCAAAATGGCTAAGCAGGGATGGCCAGAGGACAAATGTAAGGATGCAGAGGCTTATCTCACTAGGGGTAAGATACATACTGCCTACAGGAAAATTAAAGGGACCTTTGGAGATAAGAGAACCACTTGTATGAACATCAAGAGCTCAGATGGAAACACAGTTCTAAGCAAAGAAGGAAAAGCAGAAAGGTGGAAGGAGTATATAGAGGGTCTATACAAGGGTGATGTACTTGAGAACAATATTATGGAAATGGAAGAGGATGTAGATGAAGATGAAATGGGAGATATGATACTGCCTGAAGAGTTTGACAGAGCACTGAAAGACCTGAGTCGAAACAAGGCCCCGGAGTAGACAATATTCCATTGGAACGACTGACGGCCTTGGGAGAGCCAGTCGTGACAAAAGTCTACCATCTGGTGAGCAAGATGGTTGAAACAGGCGAAATACCCTCAGACTTAAAGAAGAATGTAATAATTCCAATCCCAAAGAAAGCAGGTCTTGACAGATGCGAAAATTACCGAACTATCAGTTTAATAAGTCACAACTGCAAAATACTAACGCAAATTCTTTACGGACGAATGGCAAAACGAGTAGAAGCCGACCTCGGGGAAGAGCAGTTTAAATTCCGTAGAAATGTTGGAACACGTGAGGCAGTACTGACCCTACGACTTATCTTAGAAGCTAGATTAAGGAATGGCAAACCTACGTTTCTAGCATTTGTAGACTTAGAGAAAGCTTTTAACAATATTGACTGGAATACTCTCTTTCAAATTCTGAAGGTGGCAGGGGTAAAATACAGGGAGCGAAAGGCTATTTACAATTTGTAGAGAAACCAGATGACAGTTATAAGAGTCGAGGGACATGAAAGGGAAGCAGTAGTTGGGAAGGGAGTGACACAGGGTTGTAGTCTCTCCCCGATGTTATTCAATCCGTATATTGAGCAAGCAGTGAAGGAAACAGAGGAAAAATTCGAAGGAGGTATTAAAATCCATGGAGAAGAAATAAAAACTTTGCGGTTCGCCGATGACATTGTAATTCTGTCAGAGACAGCAAAGAACTTGGAAGAGCAGTTGAAGGGAATGGATAGTGTCTTGAAAGGAGGATATAAGATGAACATCAACTAAAGCAAAACGAGGATAATGGAATGTAGTCGAATTAAGTCGAATGATGCTGAGGGAATTAGATTAGGAAATGAGAGACTTAAAGTAGTAAAGGAGTTTTGCTGTTTGGGGAGCAAAATAACAGATGATGGTCGAAGTAGAGAGGATATAAAATGTAGACTGGCAATGGCAAGGAAAACATTTCTGAAGAAGAGAAATTTGTTAACATCGAGTATAGATTTAAGTGTCAGGAAGTCATTTCTGAAAGTATTTGTATGGAGTGTAGCCATGTATGGAAGTGAAACATGGACGATAAATAGTTTGGACAAGAAGAGAATAGAAGCTTTCAAAATGTGTGCTACAGAAGAATGCTGAGGATTAGATGGGTAGATCACACAACTAATGAGGATGTATTGAGTGTAATTGGGGAGGAGTTTGTGGCACAACTTCACAAGAAGAAGGGAGCGGTTGGTAGGACATGTTCTGAGGCATCAAGGGATGACCAATTTAGTATTGGAGGGCAGCGTGGAGGGTAAAAATCGTAGAGGGAGACTAAGAGATGAATGCACTAAGCAGATTCAGAAGGATGTAGGTTGCAGTACGTACTGGAAGATGAAGAAGCTTGCACAGGATAGAGTAGCATGGAGATCTGCATCAAACCAGTCTCAGGACTGAAGACCACAACAACAACAACTATCATACAGTGAAAAGAGCTTCATCTTCCAGTACAGTACACTTTACTTTACATCTCGATTTTTAGGACTTCATTGATCAAGAATTTTCGGTATACGATATAGAAAATACTTTACCACGATGCGAAACTTTAAAGCAAAATAGTATAAAAATTTAAATTAACCATAATCGAGTAATGTTAAAACCTCTGCAGCGTTTTCGATCAGAAGTGTTTGATCACCCACCATACAGCCCTACCTTCAATCCCTCTGATGTTATTCTCTGTTCACATAAACCACTGACTGGGAAGAAATTTTTCGCAGACAACGAACTGCAGACCAGAGTAGAGATACGACAGGAAACGCAGGCGGCTGCCTTCTACGACAATGGTACAGGAAATTGATACAATTCCACGACAGACGTCGTGGTTGGAGCGGTGACTATGTAGAGAAGTTATTGGAAATTGTATCAAATTGTTGCAAATAAAAGATATTTGATTTTCGCTGTGGTTTACTTTCTGCGACCGATTTGGTCTTACTTTACGAAAAGCTCTCATATGCTTGTGTAGTCTGGATTTCATCTCAGGCATTGCCTATCAATCACTGAAAATTTCTGCTAAGCATTTAAGAAATGTATCTAGCTGCAGTTCTAAATGTAGAAATCAAAGACCCACTAATTAGTGTAGGTAGTGGATTATGCTGTATGATGATTTTGTTATAAATAAAGAATTTTTTTTAATCATTTCTAGGCACTCTGTCTGGCTTATTCCAAATTAAAGTCCCTTACAGGAAACTCTCACCAACTCACCAAATATACTCTACCTCCACCTGTACCTTGACTACCTCCCTACGGCTTATACGTCTAAGAAACTTCCTAATCGCCGCTCGGTGTGGGCTCACGATTTGAGGCGCATTGTCACGGATTGCGCGCCCCTCCCGACGGAGATTCGAGTCCTCCATCAGGCATGCGTATGTGTGTTGTTCCTAGTATGAGTTGTTTTAAGTTAGTTTAGGTAGTGTGTAAGTCTAGGGATCGATGACCTCAGCCAATTTGGTCACTTAGGAATTCTCACAGACATTTAACTCCGTAATCCCATACTTATTAAGACTGGCCAGTTGACGAGTCCGTACCAACACATTCCTGCCACCAAATCCTTTCCAGCGCTAATTCGATTACTCATTTCTCCCACAAACTAATATCTGTGCAGCCGTGTATCTATGTGGAAATGATTGCCCTGCAGTTCACACCTTAGGCAGAAGGTTCATCGAACTGCCTTCAGACTATTTCTCTACCGTTCGACTCTCGAACAGCATGCGGGAAAGAAGAAGGTATAATTTTTATTTATGTCCTTTGATGTCTCTTATTTTATTATGATGATCATTTCACCAATTTTAGGTGAGGGTCAACAAAACATTCGCATTCGGCTGAGCAAGTTAGAGATGTAAATTTCGTGACAGGAACAGATCGAAAAGGAAAACGCATTTGTTTTAATTACTGCCATTTCGTCTCGCGTATTATATCCGTGATACTCTCTCCCCTGCTTCAAAATAATACAAAACTGACTCTCTTCTTACAGTAAAACTCTGTCTTTAGTCTGTCTTCCCCACAACGTTTTCTATGCGGTCGTTCCAGTTTATGTTGCTCTTAATTGTAATCCACTGGCATTTACTTGAATTGACAGCCTTTAGATTTGTTGTGAAACAGAAATCTAAGTTCTTCCTTTAGCGCTCATCTGGATCGTCCCTCACTTTTCATTATTTGGAGTCAGTTGCCACTTTTCGCACTATACAGGTATATTGTGTCGATAATTTTCCATTCGATTCTGATTTGCTGATGATTTTACTTGACTGTAAACCACGGCATCATTCGCAAACAATGTAAGAGGGCTACTCAGATTGTCTCCGGAACAGTCTGTATATATTAGGAGCAATTTAGGTCTTTTATCAATTCGTAGAGGATTGTCAGATATCACTTCTCTTTGACTCGATGACTGCCCGTCACTATCTACTAATTGGGAACATTGTGCTACGTAATCAAGAAACGAGTCGCACAACTGAGACGGCACTCCTTAGGGACGCAGTCTGATTAGAAGCCGCTTGTGATGAAATCCGTCAAGAGCCAGGTGTAAATTTAGGAATCCCTCCGATTATATCTAACCCATCTGTCCTATAATGTAATACCAAGATTCCTTTCTGGTTCCCAATGATCCAGCTTTCTTCATTACACCACGTAACGTCACATTCCAAACTCATTCTCTTCCATCGCTTTTGGCGCTATAGAATGATATGTTTCACTCCCTTTACGACACATACAATGATTATTTTTATATACTGAAACAGTGTTTATTGTTGTCATAGTACGATTGTCTTCTAAATTGTTACAAGACATGTAAATCTTTTAATACACATACATATCTGAATTCTTGGATATGCTAATAACTGAATACAGGGAGGTGCCTCCTTACGGATGAGAATATGTGATCCCCAGTAAAGAAGTACGAACCATAGATTGTTGATAGGGTCTCATAAAAGCGGGGTTGCATTTTTGTTGGCTATGTTGCTGTCTAGGGGCAAATCAGTGTACCTGTTACATTAACCCGAATAATCAGGTCACAGAGTTCCAATAAATGCAGACAGAAATTTACGGTGAAATATAATGTTGAATGTTCGCAGAGTTTAAAATGTTAATAAATAAGAATTGTAAAAGTGTCTTTTACTTAATAATATATTATGAATTGGTGGAATTCACAGTGAATGAAGACTATTCAAGCCGTTTAAGGAGCTTTTTATTCCTTCATTGGGAACTCCACCAGTTTCGCTCGATTGCAACTTCATCCTTAAGTAATGCAATGATTAGTTGTCAAGCAATCTGGAAGGTATGACGATCCACTATTCAGCCGTAAATCGAGAATGTAAATCATTTATTTGCTGTTGCCAATAGTAAAATTGGCATTAAGGTCCAGAAAAGGAATGTCAAACGGAACACCGAGAGTGGAAAAGACATTAAAAAATGCGAAAACGGCGACTATTTGTTATTTCGATGCTACGGTCTCGTAATTGGTGGAGTTGTACTAGAAGCCCATATTGGCAAACAGTCATCCTGAGTTTGATAGCATGAATCATGTGATTTTCAAGGCTTTTTTACAGAGTCGCCTTCATAAAAACATAAAATTGGGAACAGCATAGCTATAACACTTGTTTTCTCTGTCAGAGATGGCATTTGCTCCGGTGCACGTGGAGAAAATACTGGAAATGTCCGCCTCACAGCTCTCGTTGTTTGCGTTTGCCAGACTGGGTGCCGAGTAACCTACAACTGCGCTGTGGCTGTTTCCAGCATTGGTTGCACGTCTGCCGCAGCAAACACTTGCTATCAGAACGCTTTTGTTTATTTTATCGTTTTATGAAGACATATCCGGAAAACACCTTTGGGAATCACATGATTCATGGCATCAAACTGAGGTCAGTGGTTACCAATACGAGATTCTAGTGCAACACCATCTATTATCAGTCCGTAGCACTGCTATAACAAACAGTCGCCGTGTTCACACTTGCTTAACGGTCTTAGCATCTAACTTGTTTAGTTTGACATTCACCTTCTGAAGTTTAACTCTAATTTCCTTATTGACAACAGCATATAAATGATTAATATTTTCGATTCACAAGTGAACAATGGGACATTATAGTAACCCGAATGCTTGAAGCCTAATCATTGCATCACTTGAGGCTGCACCTGTTATGGTGCTAAACCAATAGCCTTCCCAACAAAGGACCACAATACAGCTAAAGCTGCTTGAAGAGTCTTCATTCACAGCGAAACCTATAAATTCATAAGACACTGCAAGTAAAAAACTAAGATTCTTAAATGTAAACATTGTACATTCTTAGCTGTGGCTGCGGTATTTACTAAACAGATTTACATTTTAGCTAAATTTATTTTATTTCAATGTGCTGAACTTATCACAGCTTAACAATGGTTGCCACGGAAGTAATTAATATCTGAGCGACGGTTTAAACGAGTGGAACAGTATCTCACATTAGAATAAACTTCCAGAAAAATCACTGATAAATAATCAAATTTCATTTGGCACAAGATAGTTTTCCGAAATTGCCAAATAACGAAATTTCAAGTGCAGATCACTCACATAAATAACCGCAGTAAAGTTTTGAATTTCAGACTTTCTCATCTCATGGAAATAATCCGTCCACAAGCTCAAAATATCTCCTCAGCTGTCAAACACTTACGCCAGCTAGGCCTCACCTGGTCCTACTTCACAACAGGAATCGCAGGCATGGTCGTTTCTATTTTTAAAGTTTTTCATCACCGTTACGAAGAAGTACCTTCTCACCGACGATCGATAAAAGCGAAATAAATGGGGGCGCCACATATTTTCCTCTCTATGTTTTAACTCTGTAGTGGCGTAGGTAACTCATCTATATCCATGTCTACAAGAGTACCCAGCAAATCACAAGGGTTTATTGAACCATCTTCGCAACAACTGTCTTTTATTCGAGCCTCAAACATAATGCGAAAAAATCGGACACCTATTTCTTTCCGTGCGAGCCCTTATTTCCCTTATTTCATTATGATGATCGTTTCTCCCTATGTCGGTCGGCGTCAACAAAATATTTTCGCATTCGGAAGAGAAAGTTGGTGATTGAAATTTCTTGAGAAGCGTATTCCGTTAATCCTAACTAGTAAGGATCCCACACCGTGCAGAACTACTACAAAAGAGGACGGGCAAGCGTTCGCTGACTCTTTAGTAGATCTGTTGCATCTTCCAAGTGTTCTGCGATTAAACGCAGTCTTTTGTTCGCTTCCCCAAAAACATTTGCCATCTGTTCTTTCCAATTTAAGTTTTTCGTGATTGCAATTCCTTGGTATTTAGTTGAATTTACGGTCTTTAGATCTGACTGATTTATCATGTAACCGAGCTTTATAGGATTCCTTTAAGCACTCATGCGGATGACCACAAATGTCTCATTGTTTAGTGTCAGCTGCCAATTTTCGCACCGTATAGTTATGTTTTCTAAAAAGTTTTGCAATTAGTCTTAAACTTCTGATGACTTTACTACACGATAAACGACAACATTACATGCAGACAACCAAACAACCTAATACGGTTGCTGAGATTGTCTCCTATACCATTTATATAGGTAAGGAAAAGCAGATGGTCTACAACATTACCTTGGGCATCGCCAGGTATCATTTTCGTTTCACTCGACGACTTTCTGTCAGTTACAACGAACTGTTACATCTCTGACAGGAAACAGTGAATTCAAAACATTTCTATGAAACTGATTTCCTTCACAACTGTTTTGCCAACAAGCTATGCAGTCATATTGACACAGTTGTCTGCATACAGCTGGATGAGTACAATCATTTATTTTTAATATGAATGTTGCACCTCAATGCCTCAATCTATTAAATCATTTTCAGCGGCCTGAAATACAGATATTAATTTCTTACAGAACTCTTACCTTACATACATTGTCATTCAACTTTCATTATAGTTTTGACGGTGGTTCTTTCAGTGGTGGAACACGAATGGTGAAAAGTAAACCGTACTCCATTCGTGTCACACAGAGGTGAACTCAAAATCAATAATAATAATAGAACTGCAAGACTGTCGTGCCTGTCTGTTTAAACTTGATAATCTCCCAAAACACTAGAAGAATTTTCACGGGGATTTCACAGGTAATTCGGGACGGGTCGTGAGTCGTGCTTAGATAACTCAGTTGGTTGAGCACTTGCCCGAGAAAGGCAAGGATTCCGGGTTCGTGTCTCGGTCTGGCACACAGTTTTAATTTGCAAGGAAGTTTCATATCAGAACACACACCGCTGGGATTCAAGAATTGTTGAGGCAACGTAGAGGCTTTAATTTTAAGTTTTAATATTATAAATGCGAAAGTCACTCCGTCTCTTTCTTTTTCAAGAGGAGCACGCTGCACCGATTTGGATGAAATATGGTGATAGCGGCAATTCTAAGGATGAACATGCGCTACTTTAAGAAGCAAAATATAATCGACCCCTACGACGTCGAAGTACGGAATGGAAGATACTGTAGGGAATCGAAAATCTTCTTATTTTTTTACGTCAGTCAACATAAACGATGTTAAAGTCTTTTTAATAGCTTGACAACACACATGTTGTAATACATAGCTACTTTAATAGCTCTATGGTTAGATATGCACTTCTTCCCACTCATGTCCCTCTATACATACTGGTTGACACCAATGCAGCACTTGCCGCCATGTTGGGCATCGGGATGTCTCGAAGGGGGAAGGGTGAGTCCTACATCAGAGGGTAAGTTTAGCTGAACAGGCAGACACGAGAAGGTAGCTGACTTTATTGCATATACAGCAGTTTACTTACTCACCATGCCAACGGCGTTGCCACATTGGTAACACCAGTGCCCGTCCAATAACCGAAGTTAAACGACATTGAGCCAGACCTGTACTTGGATGGGTTAAAAGGTGGCATGCCTTTCCGATACACAGTGGCTTGTCCCTATCGCATTTACAGCATTCATCTTACTGTTAGTAATTGGATTTGGGGAGGTATAGCCGAGAATGGTCATTACTGCTAATATTGAGTACTCGGAAGATATGAATGTTTTCCTAATTGCCTGCAGTGAAGAGTTGCTATTCTTTCCGACGCGACGTCTCTCGTCGCCTGGGAGGTCCGGAAAGACAGGAGGTTTCTGCTGGTCAAGAAAGGGTTATGACGGCTGGTGTGTGGGACTGGCTGGATGGAGTGGATGTTGGCCCAACGCTGACTTTGTCAAAAGAGCGGGACGACATTCCCACAGTATGTTCTGAGGGAGCTCCTGTTGTGAAATATTCCGTATCTTTGCGGAAATTCGGTAAACACACCCTCTGGCGAGCTACTAGCGAGGCATGGGAACTACATGAGTTCCCAATCAGTTTTCGCGGGCAAATTCCCGCGTTCTATGTAAAAGATTACCTACGATTGGCTTGCTCAGGGAAAAGCTCCGTGACGTAGCAAAATCTTCGCAGAAATTGGCGCCAAGTATCTCCATTGCTGTAGCTGAAGCTCTTCGGCAATAGAGTGGAATAATCCACCGGTTATCAAGTTGCTGACTGGCACGTTTAGCCACGGCCACTGTGGTGGGGGTGGTAATGTATTGGATTCGCCTTGTACGGGTACTCTGTGAGTCAGTCTAGTCTCGCCTTTCGGTATGAGTAGGTTAAAAGACTGAGCACTCGCTGCTCTTGAAAATCTGCCTCCCGTTGGCTGTATAATATAGTTCTGTTTAATACTACCTGTTTGACGAAGTTGCTGAAGTTTCGGCTTCAACGTGACATTCCCAGTACTGTTGGCAACTGAGCGTTCTGCGTACAAACGGCCAATGTTGTCCGCCTTGAGCAGTTTTGGCTAAAGTTGACTGTATTGGAGTTACTGTGTGACTTGGCTTGTTAAATTCTATCACTATACAGTCAGTGCTTGTGCGGAGAGCATTCTTCGTCTCCCTCAGAGGCGCATTTGAACTGCTATGAAGTCTTTAGTCTGGAACAACCAGGCCTGGATAATTAGTGTCGGCCACACTCGGGACATTACCATCACCAAGACGGGAAGTCGAAGCAACCAGCCATCGCCTCCGGTACGCCAGATCGTGTTCTACATCTACATCTACATCTACGTGATTACTCTGCTATTCACAACAAACTGCCTGGAAGAGGGTTCAATGAAGCACCGTTCCACTGTCGAACGGCACACGGGAAAAACGAGCACTTAAATTTTTCTGTGTTGGCCCTCATTTCTCTATTTATATCGTGATGATCATTTCTCCCTATGTTGGTGGGTGCCAACAGAAAGTTTTCGCAATCGGAGGAGAAAACTGGTAATTGAAATTTCATGAGAAGATCCCGTCGCAACGAAAAAGCCCTTGGTTGAATGATTGCCACTCCAAATCACGTATCATGTCTGCGATACTATCTCCCCTATTTCGCGATAATACAAAGCGAGCTGCCCTTCTTTGTACTTTTTCAATGTCATCCATTAGTCCCAACTGATGCGGATCATACACCGCACAAAAATACTTCAGAATAGGGCGGATAAGCGTGCTGTAAGCAGTCTCCTTAGTAGACCTTTAGCACCCTCTAAGTGTTCTGCCAATGAATCGCAGTCTTTGGTTTGCTCTACCCACATTATTATCTATGTGATCGTTCCAATTTAGGTTATTTGTAATTGTAATCCCTAAGTATTTAGGTGAACTTACAGCCTTCAGTATTGTGTGACTTATCACGTATTCGAAATTTAGATGGGTTCTTTTAGTACTCACGTGAATAATTTCACACTTTTCCTTATTCAGGGACTATTGCCACTTTTCACACAATACAGACATCTTATCTAAATCATTTTGCAAGTCGTTTTGGCCATCTGATGACTTTACAAGACGGTAAATGACAGCATCATCTGCAAACAGTGTAAGAAGGCTACTCAGATTGTCTCCTACGTCGTTAATATAGATCAGGAACAATAGATGGCCTATAACACTTCCGTGGTGAACGCCGGATATTACTTCTGTTTTACTCGATGACTTTCCGTCTATTGCTACGAACTGTGACCGTTCTGACAGGAAATCACGAATCCAGTCGCACAGCTGAGTCGATATTCCGTAGGAACGCAGTTTGGTTAGAATACGCTTGTGAGGAACGGTGTCGAAGCCTTCTTGAAGTAAAGGAGACAGCCTGGCAATGTATGTCCGCAGTGCCGCAAATTGGGGGATTTTGCTACGTGATAATCAGAGCTCAGCAGTGCGCACCTGTTTCCGTTATTTCTATCTTGGCTCTGTCTTCGATTTTCATTGTCTGAGTTCTCACTACTGTTGCAGCTCAATTAATGCCGGGTTTGGTGGGTATTTTTCTTAAGATTTGAGTTGCAAGTAACTGGCTCCACATACCACTTGGTCATAAATGTTACAAGCTAGTTCATCGACAAATTCACCTTCACAGCAATTATCTGTGAATCAGATTGAAATATTGTAAATGTTTCATGTGTTGTTCATTTTGCATTTATTCAGAACATATCCAATAGTTATGTTGAACAGAACTTTCATTCTGTAGTTAGGCAGAGCAATCCTTTCATCTGTCACGGCATTGATTACACTTTCCACTGTCAAATTAATTTTTATCAAATTAAATTATGGCAGGTGCCAAACTCCTCTCTGATCAACTTGCATTGTCGGTTACAATCTGTTCACGTTCCTTTTTTAATCCAAGTGCAACAGCCAAAGTCGAAATTAGGAAAGGAGGGAGCGGGCTTAGAGCATCATTTCCATATGCAAACTGTAGCAGAATTTAGTGCTAAACACACTGCTAGCCCCGGACCCTCGCGGGTTGACTGGAGAACATTGCTTACCGTTGGCTTTTGGGACACTAAGTCGCCGAAGTAGCGTCCAATTGAGAGACTTGCTCCAGGCTGTTGTGCCCCACGACATCTGTTTCATTATTTACTCACCATCAATCATCATAACCATCCTACTTATGTATGAGAGCAGCTGTAGGTAACATCTAAATATTAGTCCACAGCAATTGTTTGCCATACGTAGACCTGAATGTCACCTACATTGAGCAGATTTACAAGGTGCCTGACAGAATGGAATAGTATGTGTGAACAACGTAACATTGTTTTGAGGACGACGATTTCATCAACCACCTGTGGTGCAACCGGTGGTTGGCGTTTTGCTGGAGCGACGCCCAGTTCTCAAAGCTCCTCCTCACGCTCTGCACAGCAGGTGGAGAAAGAGGACACTTCCGTAATTCCTTGAGCAGGCGATATCCTCGAAGTGGAGCTGCAGCATTACTGTTGCTTTGGTAACAGAGCTTTACCAATAATGCCCTGCTCCTTTTGTCCAAGCTCATGTTGACACGTCTAAAAGTGCACGACGAGTGGTCTGTTGTATGAGACTGTGAATCACGATGACTGATCACAGCACCTGGTGGCCTTACTTGTAACTGGGCGGTGGCGCTGTGACGTATGGAAATCATACACCCCATACTCAGGACACTAATGCTACCAAGTTTGGTACTTATACAGTAATTAGGGAATTTATATACAAGCTAGTGAAATTAATCGTAAATATCCCATTTATCTTTCATAACAGTAGCAACATCTCCTCAGACAACACCACAAGGAAAAATACTTCCGTCATCTGTTTTCTACTTCTATAGCTGCAATAGCAATTCAATATGCAGCAGAAAAATTATGATGTTGTGTGACATGACAAAATTTGTGAGATGTACAGCAAAGCCAAATACCCATCTGGTCCGAACTCATAATACAGGAGTACTCTTTCCACTCTACAGATAGCCGGCCGGTGTGGCCGTGCGGTTCTAGGCGCTTCAGTCTGGAATCGCGTGACCACTACGGTCGCAGGTTCGAATCCTGCCTCGGGCATGGATGTGTGTGATGTCCTTAGGTTAGTTAGGTTTAAGTAGTTCTAAGTTCTAGGGGACTGATGACCACAGATGTTAAGTCCCACAGTGCTCAGAGCCATTTGAGCCACTCTACAGGTAAATATTTATTTAAACACTAGTGGCGTCCATAGAATACTGGAGAAAAATATATACGTTATTGATAAATTTGTAACATTATTTGTGACGTGGATTTTTTCATCAAAAATTTTAGCCCCTCTCTTATTCATAATCTCAAAGAGGGCAGTATGCTGCGATACACAAAGCAAGTCTCGTATTCGTAGCCTGCACTGTAGCACACTCTACATAATTTCGATAGTAATAGTGCAAATTACCAGTGAAATGTGTAATTAGTTATCTAATTACCTACCGGACGCAGGTGACCTACCTAATTAGTGATGCTAATCAGATCTATGAGTCTATCCATCCACCTGCCCCTTTAGCCACTGCTGTGTTGGCCCAACGCCGAGCAGTACTCGTCACAACCGCCCATTCGACGCAGCTACGGGCTAGACAACCCATAAAAATGGTGTGGAAGGACGTCTGTGAACCACTTCTGCTACGACTTTCTGTAAAACTTCCATACTGAATTTATACTTTATTCTCGGAATGTGGTCCTAGATATGCGTGTTTCAGAGGTTCGTTCGTTGTTTGACCTGGTGCCATCCTGTAATCCTTTAAGTGCATCAATGTTATACATGTTGCAAAACCAGAGTAATATCAGTTGTCAATTCCTCTACACAGAGACGATTCAAGATCGTGCAGTTGTCTCAGTGGAATGAAAAATTGTACGTTGGAAGTCCCTGGAGTCAAAAAGAGAACGTTAATCAACGAGGAAACTATTGCCTTTGACGTGGGTACTTAGACCCAAGAATTTTTTCGTTTCAATTTTTTTCGGAAATACGCTCGTGATCAGAAAGAGTGTGCTACTGATTTATGGCCGAAACTTTTTTGCCGAAACTTAATATGACATGAGCACATTTCAATGACATCGTAAAAGGAAGATCAAATGTTTCTATGCGAAAGATGATATTTAGATTCTTCGATTTTATCTATTTTTCCATCAGTATAAATGCTCTTAGTAAACACAGATATTTAAAATGCGCGTAGTGTTTTGTTTCTGCCTTCTGCTTGTTGCTCATACTGCATCACAGGACAAAAATATTATATTTCACCAAGTTATGTGACACCAGATTAAAATTAAATTATAGACACACAGTATTTTTTTGGGATATCAGTCTTCTGTCTGCTTTAATGCTGCTAGTGATGATACCCCTGGCTTTTCATTTCTGAGTTACACCCAGTGCCTCAATTATTCTTTGCATGAAGTCTATCGTATGTCTTCTGATATTTGCTTCCCTCTATGGCTGCGTCTAGTACGGTACTACAGAACTTAGTAACAAAAGTCTTAATGCATGTATTGTCATCCTGTAGATGCTTTTCATTAGTTCCGCATATTCCTCTGTCGTAGATTCTGTACAGAAGCTCCTCACTTCTTAACGTACCCGTCTGCTAAATTTACAGCATATTTCTCAACTTTCATCTCAATTCTTGCATTCTGTGCAAGTTTTCCGACACCCGATCCACCAACGTACGACGTTTTGACCCAGACACGTATTCTGTTACTGTACAGTTCTGCCTACTCTCTATTAAGCAAACGCTGGGTTTTCTGCGTCGGGTAGTACGAGTGCTGCGAGCACCTAGCGATGACATTTGCCGATGAAACGCACCTCGTTCGGGAAAATGATCGCTCTTAAAGCCATTGTAATATCGCAGAGCCTTTCTGAGAACAGCAAGCATACCTATCGGTCCCCCCACGGGGAGGCTAGCAAAGGCTGCGCCTCCATCACTATCTCAGCGAACTCTGGGACAGAGATATTTGTAAGCGCTGACATAGTCGTATGACGGAGATACAGCGATCTGTGTTAGTTGTTAATTTTTTTCAATAACCTAAATCATAATAAAACATAAAGTTACAAATTGATAACAGCCGGTTTCGACTGACTGACGATCATCTTCAGATCAGGCTTGTTAAAGTCTTAGCATGCAGGTACACTGTTGGCCCCAACACCATCGTCACTATGTGTGACTCCCAAGTGCCATACTTAGATACAGATTCCTTAGTACTGTACGGTTGTTAGCTGAATGTACTGACGGTGTAGTTGTCGCCAACAGAGTACTTAGAGGTTCTGTTAGTAAGCTGGTTCTGAGTAACACATGATAACATTGGTGTTGTGACTGACATTATCCACAAACACTGAGGCTTTGGTGATCTTGAACTGAAAATGGTTGTCAGTCAACCGAAACCGCTTATTAGCAAACCGCAATTTTATGTTATATTGTGACCAAGACCATAAGAAAATTAAGAAAGAAATAATTATAATAATACACCAATAACGAGAACTAATGTTTAGAAAAGAGTAATGGTAGCTTGTGATACAGGTAAGGCTGAATGAGTGAAATGAAAGTAATTTAACCAAAATTAAAATGTATTAGGAAAAGCAGATAGGGATAATGGGTAGGCATCCTGTGACTGAATGATTCTGACCACGCGGAACGTGCCACCCCTCTCTTACCTTGGAGACTGTGGTAAAGATCAAAGTTAGTGGAGACTTGGTGGTTTCAACTTCTCATGTGAACTTGATGGACAGAAGATGACCGGATGGTATGCAGTCTCAGCAGCGGTCAGCGGTGTTGAACACGTTTCTGCTCGTCCAAGGTAACACATTTATGTTTTTATTACAACTGTAGGATTAGGAGGAAATGAATTACCGAGTAAAAACTACAGGGTGCCATATAATAAGGTCATATTACTGTTCATATCTTTGTAAAATAACAAAGCCACAACAAAGGCAATCATGCTGATTGAAGGCCCCCTAACGGATAAAGAACATTTGCTTGAAACATTTGAAACGTCCCCTTTGACAAATTTTACATGACTGTGCTTAAACTGACACACAATATTTCTAGCGCAACGCAATCTGACTTTCAGAAATCCCTACAAAAGAATGGTCCTGACTAACATTAACCTATACGTTTCACAAATCACTTACCTCACAAAAATCTTGGTTACTCGAACTACTGCAATACAGCAAGCGCCACTACTACCAGCTAAATAAAAAATTCAAACTACGGAAGGCACTAACTACTGATAGGCATAGTTAGCAAATGAAAGATTTTAATAGAGAACAAACAATGTATTTACCTTAATAGTCATCAAAAGTCATAATATATATAGCAGTTCATGACATCCAGTCTTACAAATTTTAAAACTCCGCCATTTCTCTCCCCACATCCACCACTGCTGGCGGCTCACCTCCAACTGCTCAACGCTACGCGCTCTTCACATCCATCTGCCCAACACTGCAATGGCAGACAACAACGCCAACTAGCCACAGACTGCACACAGCACAGCCAGTGATTTTTCATACAGAGCACTATGTGGCGTTACCAATAAAAAAACCTAAACAGCCTACTTACACAGCCCCCATGCTCCCCACAAAAAATTTTACAAATTGTTTTGGGCACTGGCCAATACAGATTTGAAAATTTATTTCATAATTACAGTAAGAAAGATATCAAATGCACACACTTATTAATACAATGTTGGTCAAAAGCTAAAATTTTCTTACAGTCCATAAAGACAGTCCTGATCATTCATCACAGTAAAACTTCCGTTTCTTTTCTCAAAATCTGAGCAGTAAGAGACAATGCACACGGAAGTAGTGGATTTCCATGCAGTCTTGAAGAAGTAGTGTTGTCCTTCCAACCGAAAGACAGTGCTGACTCTTGACCTGCTGACAGGTAATGGGCCACAACAGAGCAAGCCCACTACAGAGTCAGTCGAAGTTTTGAAGAATATTGGTAGGTAGGTCATCACAGAACAGACCACTGTAGTCTTGTTAGAGATTACGGTATTGGTGGGCCACCGGAGATGCAAACCCACTGCAGTCCTTGTAGAAATAATGGTATTGGTGAGTCATCAAAGGTGTAGACCCACTGTAGTCCTTGTAGAGATGGCTAGCAGCCATCTGTTGCGACTGTGCAGGTGCACAATCACCATCGAAGAGTCTTGTGGACAATATAGCAAGTCCATAAACCACCACTTGTGCACTCACAAAGTTTTTGGAATTGTCCTTAGAACCAGCAATGCTGTTATCCAGTCCCTTGGTGAATTATTAACACATGTGCAAACACTAACAGTCCCTACTTCTCACATATTGTCCATATACTATGACCAACAGAAACGTGTGCTGTGAAATGATATATAATTTGATGAACTGGTGTCAATTACAATTTTATAACATAAGAATACAATAACAAAGGTACAAAATACATCATTAAAGAACATAACAGTACAGATAACATTTGTATTAACACAGACTTTACAAAAGAACAGAAATAAACATATACATCAGTGTTACAGGAATTATGAAATACGTAAATATATAAAATAATGAGAATAGTTTTCGAAACACCAATTTCACACATGAGCATTGAAACAGAACAGAATTAATAATGTTTAAACATCTTTACAAAGTAAATAACATAGTATCTGAAAAATTCTACAACATAAATCTTATTAGCTAAACATTTAAAGACAGGAAAAAGACAAATTCACATAGTGTAATAAGACAAAAATACAGGACAGGGTTTGTTTTCAGTGTATCATTTGGTACTGCAGTCCAACCCAAAACTTCATTCCATAGATTTTTCGTCTTATTTCAACATTTGTTTCCACCAAAAATAATCCAATCCAAGCATGCTTTCTGTATTTATATGTTCACATATTTCGTACCTCATTATTTATTTCCCATTATCTTACCTCATCATTTATTTCCAAGAAAATCCTACCTATACCTGCTTTCTGCACTTTTTCGTGTAACTTCTCAATGCATTTCTTCCAATTCATCGCAACTCATTCTCTTGTATAGTCTACCCCCTCTTAGGCTAACTTAAATCCACTGAGCTCAGATGCTAAACTAAGGGATGAGGCAATGCAGCAGTACAAAACAATTAACATAAACAGCAATGACCAAAAAAAATGCAAATCGGCAAAGCAAGCAGCAATATTACAACTAAAATAAGGCAATGAGCAGCAAACAAGAAAAATATGTCAGTAGTAAAACTGACTTAACAGAGTAATGTAAAGTGAAATTTAGTAGCACTATGCCTGGCAAACAGCAGCAGCAAATGCAGTAACTTATATCTAAACATGATATAGCTCAAGCAGAAAAAATATTACAGTAAAAATGGCCATGTTGAATACCTATGTCACATCTTAACACTAGAGTGATGCATCACAGAAACTTACTCTGCAAGAAAGTTACCAAGTCATTAAAATAATTATTCCTGTGAAGGGAAATGTCTATTTGTGCTCTTGTTTCTAAGAAAGTGTATCATAAACGTATTCTTAACTGGGTCTGTAGACAGAAAATAGTGATATTAGTACATCTATTAAATTTTATAATAACCAATGCTGCAGTGCAGCTAGAAAGTAGATATTAAAGAAAATGAGCAAATATGTACAAAGGAAGGCATGAAACATCATTCATTAACCATATGGCATTTCATAAGGTAGTAAAAAAAAAATCTCTCAACTACAAAGACAGTAGTCATAATGAGGTGTACAGACATAAAAATATTTCTTGTCATTATATTAGGCATTTCAGTAAATATCATAAATTAAGAACTCCACAGTGTTATCATACGTTTTCAAGTTTGAGCATGTCCTATTTAAGATGCTTTCTACAAAGGAATGTCAATAGCGAGGATAATGGCCCCTTTTTTTTCACCTGTGCCTCTGAAAGGCACACACTAATGGCTTTTTTCCAGGCGACTGTCGTGCAGCTGGGTGCCCATGACTCATTCCGTGAAGGTGGTCACTTAACTTTCTGACTGAAATATTAACGACACCAGTTTGCATTACAGTGACAGTCTCATATAAAAAATTTCACACGTCGAGAATTTGCGTCACAAATATGTAGAAACAAAATCCTATGAATATAACAGTGTTCAAAAAGTTTTCGTCGGCATTGTGATACATTCGCGCATTTACACACATTTCATAACTATTGAAGTACGATTCTTGGTTTCCAACATCCTTTTCCACATATCAGAGTCCCTAACCACTACTTATTATTCATATACGTATTCGTCGACACTTCTTCAACATTTCATCATAATAAATAGGTAGCATAATCAAATTCCTCATATATGGTAGCATCATCTTATTGTTCATAGACATACCTCAACAGATCAATACACATCGTCGTCATAAACATAACATCATAACACCTCAGTCAAATCTCAAAAACGTCGTAGCCTTCAGCAATAATGCCAAACCTAAAAAAAATTCTCTCCTCATTTCAATAGTGTCATCTACCTCAAACGTACTTTAAAATCATATTCCCTTACCAAATACATCATTCAAAGCTCTCATAGTATCACAATGGTTCCGAAAAAATATGAACAGTTTACAAAGTACAGACAAAATACAATTTCATAAGTGTGAAGTTACCCAACTGCGTAATTGCGTAAACATGTGTCACTGATATCGTAAAAAAATGTTTATCTCTCAGTTAAATGATCAGATATCTGTGTAATTTGTGTGTTAGAGAAATATGGTACCGATGTGTAAAGTTGCATAAGCAAATACCATATTAGCTAGGGCTCCTTGTGCTTGCCAAACACATGGTACACAAAGTAAGCGTGTATCCCCCTGAGGATTAATGAATAATATCCTCAGGTGTTACATATTACAGCAAAGGAATGAAATGTGTCACGGAAAACCTTTGAATCATTGTACTTCAAAGATCTTTAAAAATAAATGTTTTAAGTACAACATTAATCACTCAAATACGTGTACTGTAGCGCTAAACTGTGCGTCTTGTTGTAAGATAATCTCTGAGGAAGTGTCGTAGTTATCGTCCTGCGAAAGCTAAGTTCTGCAAAAGTCAATGTACTTACCTCATGATAAACAAAAGTGAAATGCTTTATGTATAGATATCTTAGTTATTACGCTTACTGCCGTGATGAAGAAAGTACTGTGCTGTAACGTATTGTTGTGCTATGGAAATGGCTGTCTCATTGTAGCTATACCACAAAAGTTACTACTAAAACATGTTTTACTTTCCAGAAGAATTCAGAAAAACTGTGCAGATATAAAACAGATACACCGCAAAAGCAACAGTGTAAATTGTCACTCATTAGTAGCGTCGTGATAAAATCGTATAGCTGTCACATAAACTAACCACTGTGTCATCTGGTATCTCATAGAAAGTACTTTAAATCCAGAATGTATTTTCAAGTAAACCAAAATGTTGCACTAAAATCTCATTAGCAGTACTCGTAAATGTTCTAAGTATGTGAGCCTTATAGACGTTATGTAATCATGCAACTAACAAGCAAGAATGTACACACACAATAACACTGTGTCATCTGTTCACAATAGCAATGCATTCGTAATTTCTGTTTAAATAAGTTCTCTTGGTTCTTGATTGGATATTTAACTTCAAACATTGTTGCATGTTAACAGATTCTAAGTTTGACAAAGCATACTAGTTATGTTAAGTGAAAAGTTATATGGCAAAGACAAAGTTAAAAAGCAGATTATCTTTCAATAAACGGTTTTACATGTGAAATGTGGTGTAAACCTTTACTCTTCCTGGTACGCAGAGTTTCAACTTCAACGCAATTATCATGTGGTATACGTCGGATTCTGTAAGGCCCATTGTAAACTAGAAAGAATTTGTGACTCAAGTGTTTCTTCTTATGTGACAATGAATGAGCTTTAATGAGAAATTTCTGAGCAATATATAATTTCTTTGCATTTTTTTTTGCAGTGTAGTTTTCTCCTTTTGTCTGCTGCAGATTTCATATTTTTAATAGCCAAATCAATTATCTCTTTGTGTCAAAGTTTACGTGTATTCCGGAAAGGTACAAGCTCGCTGATTCTGTTCGGTGGTTCTTCATTCTTCAGTACAAGAGTAGGTGGTAAAGCAGGGAGTCATGAGGCATTTCATTCAGCACATTTTGAAATAAGCGTAAATATCTGTCCCAATGCTGATGCTTTCTGTGACAATAAAGTCTGCTAAACTTATTGATTTCTTTCATAATCCGCTCGGAGGGATTACAATGTGAGTACAATGAAATAAAAACAGGTTTGATTTTATGATTCCGAAGCATGCATCACCAAACAGCAGATCTGAGTTGCGGTCCGTTATCTGAAATAACTTTAGCAACGTGGCCAACTTCACGTAAGAAATTTTTAACAAAGGCGTTGGATACAGACTGTCTAGTGGCTTTACATAACGGAGTGAAAGAAACAAATTTTGAAGTAAGTTCAACAGCGACTAGAACGTATGAAAACCCATTCGATGTTCTGACAAGGGGTCCCAAGAGATCAACAGCAGCAAATTCTTTTAATTTAGAAGGAATGATAGGAAACAACGGAGCATGATGTGAGATAGTAGATGGTTTCACCTTTTGACAAAGTTTACAAATAGACAAGACTCTTCGAATTCTCTTTTCCATATTGTTAAAATAGCAAGTCGTCCGAAGAATATGATAACATTATCGTGGGCCAAAATGTGCATAGCTGAAATTAATGTACCAAATGAGCTTATTAACAAAATCGTCAGGAACGCAAAGTAGTCACAGCTTGCCATCAACAGTGCAGCGTTTGATCAGTATGTTGTTTCTAACCAGATAATAATGCCAAATCTGTGTGTGTGTCTTTTCATGCCATTTGCTTTTGATGTCTTTCCAAATCGGATCTTTATCTTGTTCATGAGCAATGTCTATTAAAGATATGGAGATGAGATTTTCAAAGGCGACTTTCTGAATGTTAAGAATACTCAAATTTTTCTCGAGGTTGCCTTCTGTGTTACTTTTCTCAAGCCCAGCCGGTGCACGTGACAGTGCGTCCGCAACAATGTTCTCCTTGCGGGAATGTAGACTATTGTGAAGTGGAATTCTTGCAGAAACAATGCCCAACGTTTTAACCTGTCATGATTTAATTTTGAAGACATAAGAAATTGTAATGCACGATGATCACTGTATACTTTTACGTCCTTACCAGAAAGAAAGAAACGGAATTTGGTAAATGTCCAACGATAGCTAAAGCTTCTAATTCAGTAACGGAATAAATTTTTTCAGATTTTGTTAGCACTCTGCTAGCAAAAGCAATGGTTTTCTGAACAACAGTGTCATTTTCTATGGTTTATTGAAAGAAATGGGCACCAAGACCGACTTTAGAAGAATCTGTGCTAAGGCAGAAATCTTGTGACAGATCTGGATGAGCTAGAATTGGCACGTTAAGTAACGCTTCTTTCAAAGAATTGAATTCCAACTGTGCTTGTTCGTCCCAGTTCCAAATAGTATTTTTTCAAGTGAGAGAACAAAGTTTTGGTGTAACTAGAATTTGCATATTCAGAAAACGAGGGTAAAAATTTACGAGACCTAGAAAACTGCGGACTTGTTTTTTTGTGGATGGAACTGGAATGGCTCTCATTGTTTCTAACATTTCAGGATCCGGCTGAATGCCTTCAGAAGAAATAATATGTCCTAAAAACTTCACCTTTGTCCTACCGAATTCAGACTTTTCCAAGTTAACTGTAATTCCCGATTCTACAAAAATATGTAACACGCTGTTGAGGATGCGATTGTGTTGTTCCCATGAGACTTCTGCTATCAGAATATCGTCCACATATAAGGTGATGTGACGTTTTAAGAACTTCGGTAATATGGAATTTAGCCCGCGAATGAATGCTGCCGAAGAAATGTTCAAACCAAAAGGAAGTTTCCGAAACTGATAACAAACGCCGAAACAAAGGAAAGCTGTGCATATTCTACACCCTGGATGAAGTTCGATCTGATAAAAGCTGGATCAGAGATCAATAGAAGACAACACTGTTACACCATTAAAATTTTGAAGTAGTTCTTCCAACGTTTGCGGCCTGGCTGTTTCAGGAATAATGATAGTATTGATTTGTCTCGAATCTAAGACAAGCCTGATCGATCCATTTTTCTTCTCAACAACACGTAATGGATTGTTGTATGAGCTTACTATCGGCTCAATAATGCCCTCGTCAAGCATAGATTGTATGTCTGTTTTGACACGGTCCCTATAATGCGCCGGAATTACGTATGGTCTAACACAAAATTAATATGCTCACCAACACGAAATTCGTATTGAAATCCCTTGATTGTTCCTGTTTTGTGAGTAAAAACTGTGGAATGTGCTTGTAAAATCTCAAAAAGGTCTTGCCTGTCAGTGTCATTACAATTCTCAATTGTTT
This sequence comes from Schistocerca serialis cubense, assembly GCF_023864345.2. Taxonomy (NCBI): domain Eukaryota; kingdom Metazoa; phylum Arthropoda; class Insecta; order Orthoptera; family Acrididae; genus Schistocerca; species Schistocerca serialis. The sequence continues at coordinate 313,089,757 of NC_064641.1, forward strand.
GAATTTTATTCAGAATTAACTCATTAGTATCAAATGCGCCATCGATATCATCCCTGTCAGTACTTGCAGAGTGATTGTTAGTGTCAAGTTCCATCGAAAATTCCGAACTGTTGTCTAACACGAGGTAAAGCCGATTAATTTCTTCGTCATGGTTTGAGAGCCAATCTTAAAATTTGAAAGCTATTGACTTACCTTCTTTCTCTAAACTTATTTCAGCATCGTGAAAGTTTAAGATTGCTTTGTATTCATTCAAAAAGTCTACTACCAATATAATTTCCGTCGACAATAATGGAACAATACGAAAGTCCATAGAGAAGCTGTGGCTTTGACAAAAGAATTCCAAGTTGGTTTGTTGGCGTACATCTACACTTTTTCCAAAGATTTCTCCTTGTAATTTAATCTTACGTAACGGAATTGTGGGGCAATCGTTCGACTTGTTGCATTTGCTAAAGGCTGTTTCACTAATTACTGAAATGGGACTGCCAGAGTCAAGTACCGCCATAAATCTTACGTCATTTACTGTAATGTGAATAACAGGATATGCAATGTTGTTATGTTTTACTTCGTGTTCCCGGAGTAAGATGTCCCTAATGTCCTCCAATTTTTACGTAATTACTAGCTACGGCAGCTGCGTCGTCAGTTTCATAAGTACGTTTTGTGGCTGCCAGTGGTATGAGTAATTGCCTATTGTGTCTCTGTTGGCGCGCGTCGTTATTGGGATTTGGAGACATAACTTCTACAAATTCACCTTGTCGAGAGGGCCCCGCCCTGTTTGAATTCCGCCAGTTCTGATGCAATTCAGGTCTGTCGTTACGATCATATCGTCTGTCGTCATGTCGGTAGATTCCATAGTTTCTTTCTTGTCAGTCACGTGATGGAGAATTTCTCCCTGAATCGTAACTGCGCGCTGGACTGTTGCGTCTAAAGTTCTTCTGTCTCCCTTGATAATAATTATTTTGGTTCCCGTATTGTCTGTTTCTCTGATTGTCTCTGTGATAGTCACTACCGCGGAGAGGTGATCTTTCCCTGTAATTATTGCTACTCTGTCAACGGTTGTCATATGGGTGGTGTCTGTTTTGGTCATGATTTGTGTTGTAAGAATAGCCTTGTCGTGTCCAGTTATCATTTCTTTCATCGAGGAATTGTGACGGATGTGACCTGTAATTGTTGTGTTCCTGTTTTCGCGTTCCGCGATGTCAGCGTCAATTTCCAATTCTTGTAACAGTCCCTGAAAAGCTTCAATGTCATCTTTGCAACGTCCTCCCAAAATAATATGTCGTAAATGTTCAGGTAGTTTGATTAAGCAAATGCGGATGAGTTCTGAGGGCTGTACGGGTTTGACAGGTACTGATTCTTGTGCAAACATGTCTTCAAAATATATCACAAAACTGGAAAATTGAGATTGTTCGAAATGTTTCATCATTATGATGCTATGTTTTACTCGGTCTTGTGTAGCTTGAGACCAATATGCTGAGAGGAAGGCATGATAAAATTCTCCTTCACTGTGACAATCGTGAATGACAGATCGCATTCTTTCAGCTGGTTCATTCTCTAAGTAGCCACACATAAATTCTAATCTGTGCTCTAATGACCAGTTGGGAGGAAAACAATGAGAGAATTGATGGACGCTTGTGGATGAATGTCGTTGCCAGAATTCTTAAATGTTTTGAATTTACGTGTAGTAATGAACAGCTTATAGTCAAATTCATTGTGTCGGCGAGTAGCATATCGGTCATTGTTACGCCGTGTCGGCGGTTCCATCTCAAAATTCAGTGCACCTTGCCAATTTCTTTCATAATTTCCGAAATGCCCCGTGTTATTACTTTGCGGCTTTTCCGTATTTCTAAGTTCCTCTTCCCGTGTTGGAGTGCGAGAGTCCTCTGAAATTTGTAATTTTTGTATTACTTATGCCAACTGATCTTGTACTTCCCGGATTTCTCTTTTGTATTGCGTATTAACTTGATTCTGATTTTGTTTGAATTTCTTAATTTGTTCATAATCTTCTGTGTCAGTGATGGCTACAGGTCTTGTGTCATTCAGCTCATCATCTACCTTTGCAGATAAGTTGGTGAACTGATCCGAAAGTTTGGCTACTTTCTCCGATAGTGTACTTATTTCCTCAGTATGTTTTTCTGAACCAAGTTTCAGAGTGTCCATTTCTATTGAAATCGTAACTACTGTGTTCTTTAAGTTTTCCTGAGTTTTTGGCAAGTAGTGTAACCGAATCGGTAGATGCAACTGAGTCAATTTTAGCCCACAAGGTCTCATGATTTTCATGAACTATGGTTTGCAGTTCTTTTATGGCTGCTTCGTGATTCTGTAATGCATTTTCATGCCGTGAAAAAATAGGTTGAAAATGCTCACAAATTTGTGTTTTTACGTCATTACAGACTTTTTGACATTTCGATTCAATGCTATGTAACTCAGTAGTTAAATCTTCACGTGTTTGTTCAAGTGTGGTGTCTAACTTTTGAAGCTTTTGCTGTGTTTGTCTCTGATTTTGTTCCATTGTGTCTAACTGTTGCTGTGTTTGTCTCTGGTGTTGTTCCACTGTGTCTAACTGTTGTTGTGTTTGTCTCTGGTGTTGTTCCATTGTGTCTAACTTTTGAAGATTTTGTTCCATTGCGTCTAACTTTTGAATCTTTTGTCCCATTTGTTGCGTTAATTGTAATAACAATGCACTGGTGTCTGAAACATGTTCCTCAGTGCTATTCGGCAATGCATTTGAACCGCCAACATTCGCATTTTGAAAAGCAGAAAATGTGTCATGGCTTATTTGAGAAAACGGCGAGGACGTAAAACCTGAATCTACAGTATTTGCAAGATCGTGTCCTGTCATTTCGGATTCCTGAGGCGAGCTGTTGCCGACCGATCGATCGATAACGCTTCCATGTTCATTAATTGTTTCACTGCCTACACCATTATTTGCACCCCGCTCCGTTTCCCTATGTACAGTTACCAAATTAATACTTCGAACATTACTTAATTCATTACACAGTGGCGCTAACATACTGCTTTCGTCTTCAATGCCATTTCTCAGTTTACTTTGGAGCCTAGTATTACGTTTTTCACACGCCATTATTGTCACAATATTTCACACGACAACAAAGAAAAGCACAATTTGAATAGCAAAATAAGAATATACATTAACATAGCATTGAAAATAATATCTCGTTAACTGCAAGAGCTGCTGCGAAATACTTGGTGCAAATCTACATGCATGCCACAACTGTTTTACTGTACAAGAATGAAAACTACAACTACAAAGGAAATTCTCTCTATGATTACGCGCTAGCAATAAACAATAGCTACACTAATTACACAAACTGTGTTGTTGTTGTTGTTGTGGTCTTCAGTCCTGAGACTGGTTTGATGCAGCTCTCCATGCTACTCTATCCTGTGCAAGCTTTTTCATCTCCCAGTACCTAGTGCAACCTACATCCTTCTGAATCTGCTTAGTGTATTCATCTCTTGGTCTCCCTCTACGATTTTTACCCTCCACTCTGCCCTCCAATACTAAATTGGTGATCCCTTGATGCCTCAGAACATGTCCTACCAACCGATCCCTTCTTCTGGTCAAGTTGCGCCACAAACTTCTCTTCTCCCCAATTCTATTCAATACTTCCTCATTAGTTATGTGATCTACCCATCTAATCTTCAGCATTCTTCTGTAGCACCACATTTCGAAAGCTTCTATTCTCTTCTTGTCCAAACTATTTATCGTCCATGTTTCACTTCCATACATGGCTACACTCCATACAAATACTTTCAGAAATGACTTCCTGACACTTAAATCGATACTGGATGTTAACAAATTTCTCTTCTTCAGAAACGCTTTCCTTGCCATTGCCAGCCTACATTTTATATCCTCTCTACATCGACCATCATCAGTTATTTTGCTCCCCAAATAGCAAAACTCCTTTACTACTTTAAGTGCCTCATTTCCTAATCTAATTCCCTCAGCATCACCCGACTTAATTAGACTACATTCCATTATCCTTGTTTTGCTTTTGTTGATGTTCATCTTATATCCTCCTTTCAAGACACTGTCCATTCCATTCAACTGCTCTTCCAAGTCCTTTGCTGTCTCTGACAGAATTACAATATCATCGGCGAACCTCAAAGTTTTTATTTCTTCTCTATGAATTTTAATACCTACTCCGAATTTTTCTTTTGTTTCCTTTACTGCTTGCTCAATATACAGATTGAACAACATCGGGGAGAGGCTACAACCCTGTCTTACTCCCTTCCCAACCACTGCTTCCCTTTCATGTCCCTCGACTCTTATAACTGCCATCTGGTTTCTGTACAAATTGTAAATAGCCTTTCGCTCCCTGTATTTTACCCCTGCCACCTTTAGAATTTGAAAGAGAGTATTCCAGTCAACATTGTCAAAAGCTTTCTCTAAGTCTACAAATGCTAGAAACGTAGGTTTGCCTTTCCTTAATCTTTCTTCTAAGATAAGTCGTAAAGTCAGTATTGCCTCACGTGTTCCAGTGTTTCTACGGAATCCAAACTGATCTTCCCCGAGGTCCGCTTCTACTAGTTTTTCCATTCGTCTGTAAAGAATTCGTGTTAGTATTTTGCAGCTGTGACTTATTAAGCTGATAGTTCGGTAATTTTCACATCTGTCAACACCTGCTTTCTTAGGGATTGGAATAATTATATTCTTCTTGAAGTCTGAGGGTATTTCGCCTGTCTCATACATCTTCCTCACCAGATGGTAGAGTTTGGTCAGGACTGGCTCTCCCACGGCCGTCAGTAGTTCCAATGGAATATTGTCTACTCCGGGGGCTTTGTTTCGACTCAGGTCTTTCAGTGCTCTGTCAAACTCTTCACGCAGTATCATATCTCCCATTTCATCTTCATCTACATCCTCTTCCATTTCCATAATATTGTCCTCAAGTACATCGCCCTTGTATAGACCCTCTATATACTCCTTCCACCTTTCTGCTTTCCCTTCTTTGCTTAGAACTGGGTTTCCATCTGAGCTCTTGATATTCATACAAGTCGTTCTCTTATCTCCAAAGGTCTCTTTAATTTTCCTGTAGGCGGTATCTATCTTACCCCTAGTGAGATAGGCCTCTACATCCTTACATTTGTCCTCTAGCCATCCCTGCTTAGCCATTTTGCACTTCCTGTCGATCTCATTTTTGAGACGTTTGTATTCCTTTTTGCCTGTTTCACTTACTGCATTTTTATATTTTCTCCTTTCATCAATTAAATTCAATATTTCTTCTGTTACCCAAGGATTTCTACTAGCCCTCGTCTTTTTACCTACTTGATCCTCTGCTGCCTTCACTACTTCATCCCTCAAAGCTACCCATTCTTCTTCTACTGTATTTATTTCCCCCATTCCTGTCAATTGCTCCCTTATGCTCTCCCTGAATCTCTGTACAACCTCTGGTTCTTTTAGTTTATCCAGGTCCCATCTCCTTAAATTCCCACCTTTTTGCAGTTTCTTCAGAATTACACAATTCTTCAGAATTACACAAACTACAAGAACAAAATCAGAAGATTCCAGTGAGGTATCTTCGGCTGGGGGTCGACATATGAAACGTCCCCTTTGACAAATTGTACATGACTGTGCTTAAACTGACACACAATATTTTAAGCGCAACGCAATCTGACTTTCAAAAATTCCTACAAAAGAATGGCCCTGACTAACATTAACCTATACGTTTCACAAATCACTTACCTCACAAAAATCATGGTTACTCGAACTACTGCAATATAGAGAGCGCCACTACTGCCATCTAAATAAAAGATTCAAACTACGGAAGGCACTAACTACTGATAGGCATAGTTAGCAAATGAAAGATTTTAATAGAGAACAAACAATGTATTTACCTTAATAGTCATCAAAAGTCATAATGTATATAGCAGTTCATGACATCCAGTCTTACAAATTTTAAAACTCCACCATTTCTCTCCCCACATCCACCACTGCTGGCGGCTCACCTCCAACTGCTCAAAGCTACGCGCTGTTCACATCCATCTGCCCAACACTACAATGGCAGACTACAATGCAAGCTAGCCACAGACTGTACACAGCACAGCCAGTTATTTTTCATACAGAGCGCTACGTGGCGTTACCAAAAAAACGTAAATTGCCTACTTACACATTTTGTAATTTTCATCTGGACAAACAGTTATTTAGGTTATTATGGGACACCCTGCATTTTAATGCAACTAATCACACGTTTTAATGGGGTGCTCACACTCCTGGTGACCCGACCGTAACAAAACTTTAAATGTGTCATATTTTCAGTCAACTACCTCTCGCTGTGTGGCAATCGTTGCGTTCTGTAGTCTGTCTAGGGTGCAAGCAGATGCGTTATGGCTTCTCTCACTAAGTTTCTAACTGGCGGGTGGCTCATAATAAAAGTGGTACAAGTGCGCTCTAGTGCAAACTGAGTGAATGACTGTCAAACTTAAATGGCTATTTTTAAATTATGTGAGTAGTATCTCACGAAACGGCATACATTTTTCCCTGATGGTCAAGTACTCTGTGTACAGCTATAGACATGGTTAGAGACAGTGTGTCTCTGCATTACTTTGCATAATATATTAGAAATATCTACAGTCGTTGCATCCTTAAACTTTTTACTGTAAAACTGGCAAGTTAAAATCCTGATCAAACACCTTCAAAATTGTTCATATTTCATTGACAATAAATGACGCATTTCTTCTGATAAAGATGGTAATAAAATACACTCTATCACAAATTATCAGATATCGGCACTGGCATGAAGCAGAATATTGCTTCAAGCATACATTGCATCCTAATTTTCGGATTATAAAAGTAATTTTTCAGAAAATTAATGGTGATTGGTTTGCCTTAAGAGTTCTGAAGAGTCATTGCGCATGTGGGAAAAATGGATTCATTTGACGTAGTAGACACTGTTTTAAGTTATGTTTTCTGTGTCTATGTAAGAAATATGATCCCACATCCTTTAATGCTGAAAGCACATCCAATGCCTAATCATACAGTACTCTATTATTCTAGAATGTTTTAATTCATTCTATCAATAAATAGAGCTACTTTTAATTTTATTTATTGTTGTTTGACTTGGGCTTTACATTTTCATGAATGCTTTGTGTGTTCAGTCGTTTACTATCTGTTGATTATAAATTCAATACTTCCTTGGAATAATAAAAATTAGTAAACTGAAAAGAGCATAAAAATCTAGTAAAATACCATCCCATCATATTACTGTTAAAATTTAATGTTCATGAAACACTATAAGTAATGTTGTAAAAGATGTAAATTAAACGAAAAAAAGTAAGCAGAACCAAGTCCAGGGGTCCATTCTATATGCTTCAACACTAACGACATGACACTACCATCTCGAGCTCAGGGTTTTAAAACAGCAGTAAATCATTGACATGTAATTCTCTTCCAATTTTCTCGAAATTACCTAAGTAATACACCTTACTACTTGTACGCCATGTTGTATTCTTGTACTATAAATGTACACAAAGTTTCAAGAACATACATGATATGAATGTTGAAACACATTCACACTATTTCACGATTTACACTAGACGCAGACAGCTAGGGTACACTAATTCCGTCCTGGAGGGTGTGGGCTGGTGGCAGGAACGGCATCTGGCCACCGCTTCCAATTAACCATGCCAACTTCGTACTTAACCCTGCCGACCCTGGGACCAGAGATGCGGGATACAGGCAGTAGCGGAAGAAAGAAAGAACCGTAATCTGGATGTTGTGGCCTTCTCTTGATTGAACTACAGATTTGAATCTATTTGAAACACAAACATAGATCATGGCATTTCTAATTTAGAACAAGTTTTAATAGCCCATGTTCATTTGGATGACATAGAAGAAGAGGATACTGGAACAGCTCTCATGAATGGAAAGAAAAGGGCAGAAGTATATCAGCACTCAGTATGTCCAGAATATTTTAATGCTCCTTGCCGTTTCCTTATTTATGGGAAATATTCCAAATATTATCAATCATAATCTCTTTCTCTTCACACTGTACTTGAATGTTTGAGTTACTACCCATTTTCTTTTGCACCAGAATAAATTCCTGCTTAGCATTCATAATAATGTTTCATGTAACTGATATATCTCAATAGCATCTTGAGATGCATATATGTAAGAAAACTCTGGTAGTCGTCTACCAAACAGTTTTCTGGTTGGTCTATGTACCCTCCTGCACTCACTAAACTATTAAAATCTGAGTTAGATGCAGAAATATATGTTTTAGGGGTTAATGCCATTCCAACAGGCCATGTGCAATCAATGACAAAATCAATCAGTCTGTATCTTGTCATTCATCCAACTACAGCAAACTGTTGCAGTCAACAGTTAAAGAATCCTGGTGCTATATGAGGATGGTAAACTCATCATACACAGCTGAAAAATAGGGTTTATATGAAAAATATTCACTATGTATAGTCTTCTGATGATATTCAACAGGAGTGATTATATCGAGTAATGTCATTACACAGTTTCTTACACAGCAATTTAAGAATTTGGTACTCCTGTGTTATCACATCGTGCCTTAAGAATGAAGTAGAGCACTGATGGCAAGATGTGATCCTGTTTCAGTTGTATGCACATTATGGGTTCTTCACCATGGAAGTCTATGAGGTGTCCATCGTAGTCTACAACACACAGCCTGAGATTTTCTAATATGTGGACAGTTACTGGAAGGAATATGACATTGGTGGGTGCCTCAACGATTTTATATGCTGGGCCAACTGTAGGAAAGAATCAGTAAATTTTGTGAGTAAATTTGTCATTTGTCATCTCAGTGTACAACTTAACTCAAATGGTGCCAACAGACAGAATGTCTACAGTTAAGGTGACTCATAAAATTTGTGTGAACTTAACTTCTCGAGAAATATAACTTTTGTGTTGAACTATTGCATTAGAAGTTAATTGTCTTTGTTGGCATGTTTAAATAAGCAGTGTGATATGCACTGGGAGTTATTTCTCCATTTCTCCACCACTTCCTAGATGTAGTTTATTGTTTTCTGCAGTGATATTAAGAATGCTGCTCTACATCTCAATCCAACAAATACAATGATCCAATCACCTTTCTTTGCATAAATCACCTAGTGGAAAATAATTCATACATAGAACAGATGTTTGTTGTTTTCTTTTTTTAAATTCAGTGTGTGTGAATGATGTCTAAACTGCAATTATGAATGGAGGAATAGCGATTGTCTTTATATATAATTAATCTTCTTTGCATCGAGGTGAACATGAGGCATAAATGTCCACACAGTTGTGTATTAAAGTTCTGATAACGCTGCAATTTGTAGAACACATGGTTGTTAGTAAAATAGCAGTGTAATTCCTTTTCTGGGTGTAAATGTCTTAATGAATCAAAGTAGTAGACAGTTTTCAAGTATTTTAAATGTGTACTACACAATAAAGTCAATGTTCTCCTGCAACATTTAATTTACAGTCTCATGTTCCACATAGATATTAAGTACAAACACTCCTCACGACCTGGAAATGCGAATTTTTTGATGAGTATAAGTAGCTTTTTATTTGGAACCAGTCTGCTGGGTAGTATAGCTAGAGCTTCTAATATTTATGAACAGTCGAAGTCCTTGTCAGTGTGGTTTTGCATATAGTCAGCCACAGGTTTTATCATACTATTGCGTCTTCTGGCCTTACGAAGCTGTTCTTGTGCACTTTTCACATTTTTCGCTGTTGAGACTATGTCCACTGGCCCAGTGGCTAGAGACACAATAGCTAATATCCCTGCTACCAGGGAAATTATCTACATCTACATCTACATCTACATTGATACTCCGCAAGCCACCCAACGGGGTGTGGCGGAGGGCACTTTACGTGCCACTGTCATTACCTCCCTTTCCTGTTCCAGTCGCGTATGGTTCGCGGGAAGAACGACTGTCTGAAAGCCTCCGTGCGCGCTCTAATCTCTCTAATTTTACATTCGTGATCTCCTCGGGAGGTATAAGTAGGGGGAAGCAATATATTCGATACCTCATCCAGAAACGCACCCTCTCGAAACCTGGCGAGCAAGCTACACCGCAGTGCAGAGCGCCTCTCTTGCAGAGTCTGCCACTTGAGTTTATTAAACATCTCCGTAACGCTATCACGGTTACCAAATAACCCGGTGACGAAACGCTCCGCTCTTCTTTGGATCTTCTCTATCTCCTCCGTCAACCCGACCTGGTACGGATCCCACACTGATGAGCAATACTCAAGTTTAGGTCGAACGAGTGTTTTGTAAGCCATCTCCTTTGTTGATGGACTACATTTTCTAAGCACTCTCCCAATGAATCTCCACCTGGTACCCGTCTTACCAACAATTAATTTTATATGATCATTCCACTTCAAATCGTTCCGCAAGCATACTCCCAGATATTTTACAGACGTAACTGCTACCAGTGTTTGTTCCGCTATCATATAATCATACAATAAAGGATCCTTCTTTCTATGTATTCGCAATACATTACATTTGTCTATGTTAAGGGTCAGTTGCCACTCCCTGCACCAAGTGCCTATCCGCTGCAGATCTTCCTGCATTTCGCTACAATTTTATAATGCTGCAACTTCTCTGTATACTACAGCATTATCCGCGAAAAGCCGCATGGAACTTCCGACACTATCTACTAAGTCATTTATATATATATTGTGAAAAGCAATGGTCCCATAACACTCCCCTGTGGCACGCCAGAGGTTACTTTAACGTCTGTAGACGTCTCTCCATTGATAACAACATGCTGTGTTCTGTTTGCTAAAAACTCTTCAATCCAGCCACACAGCTGGTCTGATATTCCATAGGCTCTTACTTTGTTTATCAGGCGACAGTGCGGAACTGTATCGAACGCCTTCCGGAAGTCAAGAAAAATAGCATCTACCTGGGAGCCTGTATCTAATAGTTTCTGGGTCTCATGAACAAATAAGGTGAGTTGGGTCTCACACGATCGCTGTTTCCGGAATCCATGTTGATTCCTACATAGTAGATTCTGGGTTTCCAGAAATGACATGACATGCGAGCAAAAAACATGTTCTAAAACTCTACAAGAGACCGACGTAAGAGATATAGGTCTATAGTTTTGCGCATCTGCTCGACGACCCTTCTTGAAGACTGGGACTATCTGTGCTCTTGTCCAATGATTTGGAACCCTCCGTTCCTCTAGAGACTTGCGGTACACGGCTGTTAGAAGGGGGGGCAAGTTCTTTCGCGTACTCTGTATAGAATCGAATTGGTATCCCGTCAGGTCCAGTGGACTTTCCTCTATTGAGTGATTCCAGTTGCTTTTCTATTCCTTGGACACTTTTTTCGATGTCAGCCATTTTTTCGTTTGTGCGAGGATTTAGAGAAGGAACTGCAGTGCGGTCTTCCTCTGTGAAACAGCTTTGGAAAAATGTGTTTAGTATTTCAGCTTTACGCGTGTCATCATCTGTTTCAATGCCATCATCATCCCGTAGTGTCTGGATATGCTGTTTCGAGCCACTTACTGATTTAACGTAAGACCAGAAATTCCTAGGATTTTCTGTCAAGTCGGTACATAGAATTTTACTTTCGAATTCAATGAACGCTTCACGCATAGCCCTCGTTACGCTAACTTTGACATCGTTTAGCTTCTGTGTGTCTGAGAGGTTTTGGCTGCGTTTAAACTTGGAGTGGAGCTCTCTTTGCTTTCGCAGTAGTTTCCTAACTTTGTTGTTGTACCACGGTGGGTTTTTCCCGTCCCTCACAGTTTTACTCGGCACGTACCTGTCTAAAACGCATTTTACGATTGCCTTGAACTTTTTCCATAAACACTCAACATTGTCAGTGTCGGAACAGAAATTTTCGTTTTGATCTGTTAGGTAGTCTGAAATCTGCCTTCTGTTACTCTTGCTAAACAGATAAACCTTCCTCCCTTTTTTTATATTCCTATAAACTTCCATATTCAGGGATGCTGCAGGGATGATTGGAAGAATCCGCCTGAGGTGTAGGGTACTGTTAGAACCTGGGACATTTTAATCAGTCTTCTCCATTATCACTTCATAGAAGTTTTGGCTGCTGACATTGGTAACTGAATATATTGTTTTAACCGTCCAGGAGGTGTGCGGCTTTTTACCCAATGTAAATGCTGCATGCTACATTTTATGAACTTTTTTTCTGCAGTACGCTTACCTATGCCTGTGTCTCTTCTTGCACACACTTGCTCAGCTTTATCAGTTAAAATTCGATTTGAATCATGACGATCTTGATTTTTAACAAATTCGACGTTGTGTTCTTTGCAAGCTTCATCAAACAGATTAATTATTTTACATGATGTGTGAGTTATTTTTATAGTGGCATTCGCAACCCCCAGTAGTACTGTGTATGAATGTGTAATTGTACAGGTAGCTTATATGGCATGCTACCACCACCTGTGATACACGTTCAACCATGCACTCTATGCTACTGCACCTTGTTATATTCCAGATCATTGACATCCACCTAAATGTTGTGTAATGAAGCAAAACCAGTAAATTATGGCCTTATTCTCTTTATGTCTTATGAATGATGATCTTTGTTAGAATCAGACTTGGGTCAGAGTTTCTCAGTAATTCTTGTGTGAAAAACTTCTAGCTATTTAATCACTTCTCCTATTATTCACAGTATAAGTTGTAGGACTTATCTGCTAATTGTTGGGTGCTGTAAATATTTCAGTTGACCAATTTTGCAGCTAAGATTCTCAAAATAGTAATTTTTCAAAGACACAATAAATTATTTAAATTTCTGTTAGTACAGAACCATCGTTTTAATAGGATGCTGTTCAGTTTTAACAACTCATTGTTGTGAAAGTTCGTTGATTCCATTTTTATAGTCCAATTTTTCGTTCTAATTATGCTGTTCAATTATCTTTGGAAGAATATCAGTCCAGTTTTATGACTCTCAAAGAGTAAAATACACCCATATTCTGTTTTTATCATTTTGTTAAAATGTTCTATGATATTTGGTTTCATGTGGGCGATGTTTAGTATTGTTGTCTACCATAACGCTACAGCTCCGTCAGCTTGAATAACTTACAGTAAGACTCAACACCATGATCCGTTTTAAGGTTGTACATACAGTGATTCACCCTCTTCAGAAGCAGTTGATGTGTGCAACCTCATTCATATCTATCTTTTATTGGTTAACCCCAAGTGAATTTGTAATGTGTATCAGTAACCGTAAAAATTTGTTTGAAATCTTTGTTAATTTTTGCCTCCATAGACTGTAAGTCAAACAAGTCTCTTATTGTAACATATGTACATGGGAATGTTTTTATATACTGGTTTGTGGAATTCTCAACATTTTTTCTCTACAATTATTCAGTGATGTGTTCTTCTCAGAGGTCAAAAATGACTGATACGATCTCATTAATATGAGATGTATATTGTGTGATGACCATGGAGAAGAAAAGTCTTAATCATTGTACTGATTTGTATGGACCGTCATAATTTATATGTTGCTATGACTGATTTTCTATTTTTGCTGAATGTCAGTAGCACTGGCAATACTTCATCTGTCAGAGAATGTACGTTAAGTAATATTTTTGTTCTTCTATCCTTTTGGGCTTTTCATTCATCTACTTTGGACGTCGTTTTTCTCATGTACGGTAATCTTTCACAATACGTTTTTAATTATTGAAGTTTCAAGTTCTTCAGAATACTCGTTTCACTAGATTCTTTCAAATTCTCTATTCCGACGCTGTACTGATGTTGGTTAAATTTATGGGTTTGCGTACCCAGCATATACTGTTGTTCAGTGTCGACTCCAAATGATCCATGTAACTCAACATTTCCTTGATGATTAATGAAATCAGCAACATTCCACTCCATTTCTTATTCTTACACTTCTTTTTCTTCTTCTTCTTCTTCTTCATCTTCTTCTCTGGCTTCAGTCATCTTACAGGGCGCGTGTGTGAGTTGTCCAGGAGATTTAGTAACAGGTTTAACCATATCTCTGAGAGACTGATCTGATTCCAAATGCCTAAACTTTAGCAGGTCTACTTACTAACAAGTAGTCTCAAATGTCTCAATGACTTTAAGTCTGATTGACGAGCTGTAGCATGTTAAAATGACTTTGGGAGAGTATATGACTTCTTTACTCTTAGATTGGATATGGTGGTGTCTGTTCTCTTTTTTTCTAACTTATAATTTTAGCGTCATGACGGTTGTTTCCTTCACACTAACATTCCACCTGGGATACATATATTTCATGTCTTGTAGCTATGGCTTCAATGAAACCGTCAAGTTCTGTTGACTTTATGTTAATATCTGAGAGACTTTTATTGTATATTTCATTTGTCTGTCAAGGTACAGAGATACCTACTGCCTATGTCCCATCCCACCTACTCCCTCAGAATGAATGCACAATACACGTGTGACCTTCTCCATTGCATTAATGTATAGTGATGCGTATATTTCTTTTTGAACTACAATACATATCTCCTAACGTTTTCTGCAATTTTCACTACCTTCACAGTTAACTCTTCAGTGAAGGTGAAAAGATCTTTGCATTTTTTCCTTGATGAACATTTATTTTAATCATTGCCCAATTTAAATTGACATTTCAAATACAGTGAACTGCTGCTTTTGTCTTAGGTGTTGTTACATCCATCTTTGTGTTTGGGGTTCACTGCATTAGTGCAGTCTGCATTTTCAGAAAATAAACACTTTTTAGTAAGTATCAGAGATTTGGATTCCAACCGAAAGGCATGGGTGACGTGATTAGATTCTTCGTAGATCAGCTAGTTGGTTTATTTACAACAGCTGAAGCCATCTGCCGCTCTGAGATACACTCATTTGCATATCACAAGTTACGCTGAAAATTTCACAATTATAATACTTGTGACCGCATTGTCAGGTTTTCCCCTCAGTTATTCATTGAAATAACTATGTGGTTGAAGTTACAGTTGTATAATGAAATTTCTCAATGGTGATTTTTCTGTGAATGTGTGGTGTCTGGCCGGCCGGGGTGGCCGAGTGGTTTTAGATGCTACAGTCTGGAACCTTGCGACCGCTACGGTCGCAGGTTCGAATCCTGCCTCGGGCATGGATGTGTGTGACGTCCTTAGGTTACTTAGGTTTATGTAGTTATAAATTCTAGGGGACTGAAGACCACAGCAGTTAAGTCCCATAGTGCTCAGAGCCTTTTGAACCATTTTTTGTGGTGTCTGTTATTTCTTACATGTCCGGACGAACAGACGCCGCATGGACGCATGGATACTGCAGCTGTGATACTTATTACATAAACTGAAGGTGGAAGGGAAGAAGGAAAGGAATGTAGTCAGCTGCATGACCAGAGGTAGCCCCTCTACACACACCACCCATAGCATCATCGTAGCGGTGGTAAGCAGAGGCAATGTGCGTCGAGTGCACAGGTGGGCATTGGAAGACTCTGAAGTGTTGTCAGCTGTCTAGTCAGTACTCCACAGGATTCATGAAACGAAGTCAAATCGTAGCATAAGTGGTTAACAAAGTGTCATTCGTGCAATGCTGCCAACTCTATTTTCTGAACTGATGCCTTTCACAGTAAACACATTCTCGTTCTATACAAAACTTCGGTCACTATCAGCTGCACTAGGGACTTGTTTTTTTATACACACTATTTGTAAGTTGATCATATACAGATTGTCTGCAGGCTCAACAGCTATTAACGTCTAAATATTTAATCTAAGTAAACAACGCTGCTTGAAAGAACACTAAAAGGCCCTTAAACTTAGATTCATATTAAAGTGACAATTCACGCATTTCTGCAGTGTCCATATACGGGGTACACGCACGTTTTAATTAACCTCACAGAAAGTTTTTAGAGTTTAAGAACGCATATACTGTGTGAACAGTCAGGTTCTTAGCTGAGTCTGAGATCGTCGGCTATCTGACTCAGACAGGTGTCTTGTAAGTTCTCAAAGCTTCTAGGCTAATGACACACGTGTTTCATTTGTTATAGCATTTGTGAAAAGTGCACCACCTGCAGGAACACAGGACTACAGTGTCTAAGAATTTACAATACTCCAGCACTCGATTGGGACCGGACAGTGGTGAGTAAACACCACTACTGTGCACACTCTTCTGTTTCATGTTTGTTTATCTCAATCAAAAGGTGAGAAAATTTTGCTTCGCCGAATCGATTGTCTATTTATTCACTTTAAAAAATGTCTGTGCACCATTACTGTCTGTAAATAAGATGTGCCCCCGAACGGTGCACGATTTTTGTATTCTGGTTCCACGATCCTGACAATAGTCTTTTCATGATTCTCATACATAATATCATACTCTAATCAATAAAAATTAGTCATTTGACAAGTAACTAACGATCTTCAAAGACAAAGCGTAACTAAGGATTGGCTATGTTTTTCAAGTTTGGAATTTAGCATCAGACACTTTTAAATGACCCATGTACTAACAAATAAGAGAATATCAATAAAAGGTAGGGATATGAAGCTTCCTAAACCTGCACATTATAGAAACCAAGCTAACTGAGCATAGCCAGGAAAGGTACAAGGCTCGTCAAAGCGAATGTCTACATGGCAGTATGACAGAAGCTAACATCACAAGACGCATTTCAAATATCGACCTAAGATTGTTTAGCGTCATGTTCAGGACATAGGCACAATATACATAAATACAAAGCATTAATACAAATACACTTAAAATAACATCTCACACAATACATTTAAGCCAACCTCAACATCACAGAACTTAAATTAGGTTCATTAATTAAGCACCAAAGATTACCTCCATTGAAACATTTACTTCATCAATCTTAAAATTACTATATATAGTCTGATTAAAGACAACCATATCTCACAGGTAACTGTGAATTAGGTGTATCCTAATTTTTAATTGCAATGCTATACATCTCATATCTGACAAACCAAACGGCTTATGCACTCAAAGAAATAGTAGCATAACCCCGGCATGAAATTGTCTTTTTCTGTAGACACTATTTCCTTTTAATTGCAGTATTTTACAGATACATCAGTTTCTGAAAACGTTACTTGAACTTTTTCTACACATTACCCGTTCATAAATAATTTGAGGAACGTGTGGGCCAAACGGTTTGGAGATATCTACGAAACAATACCGTTCCTGGAAGTTTCAGCTAATTGCTGTTGAAGTGCAGCAGTGTACTAGGATGCGGGTCGTTAGTCAGCCTAGGTCATTAAGTTGGCGCTTGTGTCCTGCGTATGTACGGTTTACCACCCAAAAAGGAAGCAGGAAGGACATCTCTCTTTAAGAATTAGTGATGTGCCCATATTTTCCGTAATCCTATCAAGAAAAATAAAGAATATATTTAGAACACACGTGTTAAACACGTACCATTAATACTTAACATTATGTTTTGGCTTGATATGTTAAAGTTTTTTTACAAGATTTCGTATGTGTTCACCATTGTGGAAAGTGAAGAAACATCTCTTTTCCATTGGTGTGTACTACTGCCCCGCAAATAACTACTTAGCTTACTAAATAACAATCTGTTCCAGTTTCACGTTACTAAACAATTCATGTAAACTGGCCATTCGTGTTCCTTTGTCGGAAAAGGATAGCGGACTTTGCTCTAGAATCCAGTTTCTATATCCCTTTTTCTCAAAGATGAAAGAAATTTTAACCCACCAAATATTAGACTATCACAGAAAAACATATTAAAATATTTTTTGTGTCTCTTCTATTGTACTTGACCGAAACGGAACGACCTGTACTGAATGTTCGGTAAGTTTAATGTAACTTACGTGAGAATGTTATATGAGTGGAAACAGAAACAAAGTCGTTATTATTTAATTACTCATTCCAAGAAACCATTCTATTGTACACGTATAGTGAGTAACATTATTATCGACTGACCGAAGCAACCTTCGACAATCATCGTTTTATACCTTAATACCAATTCCATGTTCCCTAATTAATGTCATTAGCATTCATGGTACAGAATTAAGCAAACATAACTTAAATTTTATCAAATCACGAGCTGAACACAACATTTCACTCGCGATGTATTGAAACGAGAATGTAATTAGAACATGTATCAGCTGGTGCAACAGTTAAATGCAGCTACTAAAATTAACAACTCCTGCAATTAAATTTTGTGTGATTTATTGTTTAGGGGCGGTTTACAAACTGCCGCAATGTGATCAGCCAGAAGGTAATTGGAAAAATAAATTCCGGCAGATACAGCGAGACATGCTTATGTCGCGGCTATTAAGCGTCGCTTATGAAGAACACCAGTTCTTTTTTTACGCGCGAAGCGAAATGGACGAAATCTCTTCCATTCACGTTAAATACTTTGTCATTCAAACTTGATCCGTCTCGTTTCATATTGTGAACTGAGTACGATGGAAATACCATACTGAATCGTTATGTACCGCAACGCTTGTTCGCTAGAGAATTTACATTCAAGGGACTTTTAAACTCAAAAACAAATTTATCACTTACAAAAGTAATAAAATTTATGACTAAAATAGTGCTGAGTAGAAAGGAGATTTACGACCGTGACTTAGACTTTCTCACAAATTTTTAAATTAATGTTCTGTGACAGACTGCACGAAAAGATTTTACATGAAACCTACAAATGTTTTCTAAGCTCTATCTATAGGCAATCTAGGAATGTGCTTTAACTTCATAAGCATTGCTCTCGTAGGGATCTGAAGGACTAGATTACATCAACTACAATATGCTTAAAGGCCCTCTATACTTGAGTGGAACTGGTAAAATGGTAAAATATGAAGTACCCTCTGGCATGTTCTTCACACTGGTTTGAAATTTTGGCTCTAGCTGTAGGTGCAGTTATCATATTCATGTACAGTTTTAGTAATCTGCTTGTTGTTGTTGTTGTGTTCAGTGAGAAGACTGGTTTGACCCAGCTCTCCACGTTGTTGCATCCTGTGCAAGCTTCTTCACCTCCATGGTGTACTGCAACGTAGGCTTACATACACTTGAACCGGAGCACTGTATTCAAACCTTGGTATCCCTCTGCACCTTTTTAGACACCCCCCCCCCCCCATCCCAACTTCTAAGCCATACCCGCCCCAGCACAGCCACCCACACACATTTACCTCCGTTACCAAACTGGCCATTCCTTGTTGCCACCGGATATGTCCTATCAACTAAACCCTTCTTTTAATCACATTGTGCAATAAACTTCTCCGAACATCGATCCAGTAATGCCGCATCAATTATTCAATCCACACATCTTATTTTCACCATTGTTATGGAGAAAAAGCTTCTGTTCACTTCTTGTCTGAAACGTAAAGCGAACATGTCTTACTTACGCACAGGGTTACACTCCACACAGATTTTGCCAGAAAACTTAACATTTAAATTTATATTTAGTGTCAACAGATTACTCTTTTCCAGAAATGTTTATCTTAATATTTCCTGTCTACTTTGCTAGTCATCAGTCATTCTGCTGCGGAATAATCAAAACTTATCCCTAGCTCCATCATGTCATTGCTTATGCTATTTCCGTCAGCAAATTCCTAATTAATTCGAAGGCATTCCAATACGTTTGTTTTTCTTTTGATGTTGTTCAAGGCACAATCCATACTGACCATATGCTCCTTCGAGACCTTTCACGTCTCTGATGTAACTGCTATGTCATTGCAAACCTCGCAGTTTCTATTTCTTCAAACTGAACTGTAATTCCATTTCCAAGATACTCCTTAACTTCCTCCTCTCATAACAGATAGATTAATATCAGGGATAGGCTACAACACTAACTCAGTTGTCAATGGTGGCTTTGCTTCATGCTCTTCTATCTCTAAAACTCCCGTTCGCTTTCTGTACGAGATGTTAATACTTCGATTCTCAAAACTGCTTTCCTGCCTTTGTACAAGTTGTGAATTACATTACTTTGTGCCGCGCGGGGTAGACGTGCTGTCTAGGAGGTCTTGTCACGGGTCGCGGGCCCCCTCTCCACCCCCCAACCCCCCGTCGGCGTATCGAGTCCTCCCTCTTGCATGGGTGTAGGTGTTGTCCTTAGTGTAAGTTAAGTTAGATTAAGTAGTGCGTAAGCCTAGGAACCGATGACCTCAGCAGTTTAGTCCCATAGTCCTTACCACAAAATTTACCTTTCTTTGTACGTATATCATGACCTCAGCAGTTTGGTCCCATAGTCCTTACCACAAAATTTACCTTTCTTTGTACATATATCTTACCCCTGCTACCTTCAGATTTTTGAAGAGTGTATTCGCGATGACATTGTCAAAAGCTTTCGGTAACTCTACAAAAGCTATGGATTTATAATTGTCTTCCTCTAACCTAATTTCTAAGATGCGCAATGGTGTCAATATTGCCTCGCGTTTTCCTATAGTTCTCCGGAACCCAAAATTTATCTTCCCCGAGTCTGGGTGCTAGTAGGTTTTTCCTTCTTCTGTAACTAATACGAGTCACTATTTTGCAACCTTGACTTATTAAACTGGTAGTTTGGTTATATTCAAATCTTTCAGCGCCTTCTTTGTTTGGAATGAAGACCAATTATAAATGGTATGTAATAAAACGTTCATTATTAGTAAACAGCCAGTCCGATATAATGTTTGCGAGACGAATTATAAGAGATTTTGCGCCAGTATAACGGCATTCCTGTAAAAAAGTGTTCTAATATTTTCGTACGTGAACACGAATTGTAAAAAGAACTGAGAAACCAAACGCATGCACTGATGCCAAATACCTCTGGCAGCAATAGTGCCCCTAACTTGACTGGGCATGGGGTGCAGCTGAGTTTCAGCGGGAGACAGGGGTACGTAAAACCATGGTGCAGCAGCTCTATGCCGAAGTACGAGAGGTATTCAATTATCAAAGCAACAGTTTTTCGTCTGAAAATATGCAGAATCTGTTGTGGGACGTAGCAGAATAATCCCAATTCTACTCCTATAGTTTCATAAAGTTACGAGAGGTGGCAGCGCACCTCCCGTCCGATCTCCCTTTGTTGGGCTGCAGTGTACAGTTGTGGCTCCTGCAATGTTGGAGGGTGTGGACATTGGAGGTGATTGACAGATCACTGTCAAACATCTCTCTGCTCAAATGGCAGTCACTGTTAGTAGTACTGACACACTAGTCCACCAGTTGGGTACTTCAAGGTGCGTGGTTGTTTCTTACCGTTTCACAGAAGACCATAAAGAGCATCAAACGACCATCCGTGTGGAAGTACTTACACGTTACGCAGCTGAGCCTGAAACTTTTTTTTTTAATAGCGTCAGAGACGATGAACCATGGATTCACCCGTACGAACCGGAAACAAAACGGGCAACCCGTTTAGTGACGGGCGTGGAGGTGTGGTGGGGGGGGGGGGGGGGGCATACCATCTCACCTCCGAAGAAAAAGTTCAATGCCTCACTCCCAGAAACGGCCTTCTGGGACTCTGAATGAGTTATTCTGTTCAAAACGTGTTTTGATACCCTCAGAAAATTTTAGAAATCACTTCAGGGTGTTCGTCGCCGCAAAAATGGAAACGAACTTCTCATTCTCCATAAGCTTCACACAAGCCTGGGCACCCGAGAAGAACTCACAGACCTACAGTGGACTGTCATACCTCTTCCATCCAACAGCTAGGATTTCGCACACGTCCACCTCCATCTCACAGCCCAATGAAGGATCACTACGTGGCAAGCAGTATGGGGATGCTGCAGAGGTCACTGATGCAGCAAGACGCTGGTTCCGACGTCGACCAGTAGAGTGATACGATGTGGGCATACAGGCCCATCCAGTAAGGTTGTGTAGGGCTGTGGCATTGGAGGCAGATCATGTCGAAGAATAGAGCTTTGTAACCAAAGGTGTTCGGTATAACATGGAGTACAGGAGTCCTTAATAAAACCATCCTG
The DNA here is from genome assembly GCF_023864345.2 of Schistocerca serialis cubense. Lineage (NCBI taxonomy): Eukaryota > Metazoa > Arthropoda > Insecta > Orthoptera > Acrididae > Schistocerca > Schistocerca serialis. The sequence goes on from NC_064641.1 coordinate 313,111,552, forward strand.
CCTCAGAAAAAAATAAATGTGTTCATTACACGCTAAATGCCCCTCGTGAATCAGTCGTAACGGCTGGCCAGCGGTGCCATGCCTGACTCTCGGCAACCTCGACGGATGTGTTCAGTGGGTGAGAGACGTCGAGACGTGTTGTGTAGGGCAACAGTCGAAAGCAGTGGCCGTGTTTGCTCCCTCGAATACAAGGTGTACCACGATTTTCGCACAGAGAACCAATATGATGGGGAATCCACTGCTTAAGCTTTCCTTACAGACAAAATGCTAAGTTAATCGCTGTTCTCATTTCTGCTACTTCTCATTACTTCCATCTTTTTCTATTCCCTTTCAAATCGTATTCCGTACCCTTCAGACTGTTCATTCCATTCAGCAGATACTATAATTCTTCTTCAGTTTCACTGAGGATAACAATGTCATCAGCGAATCATATCATTAATAACCTTCCACCTGAATTTTAATTTCGCTCTTGAAATTTTATTAACCGTGACAACTTCTTCAGTGTATAGATTCAGCAACAGCGGCGGAAGACCAGGTCCTTCTCTTACACTTTTTTTTTAATCTGAGCATTTTTATCTTCGTCTGATTGTTCCCATTTGGCTCTTGTACGTATTGTATATTACCCGCCTTTCACTAAAGCTCAAATTTCGAACGCCTCCAGCCATTTTACATTGTTGAAAGCGTATTCCACGCCGACAAATCATGAACGTGTCTTGATATTTCTTCAGTCTTGCTTCCATAATCAGCCAGAACATCACAACTCTCTCTCTTGTGCGTTTACTTTTCCTAAAGCTAATCTGATCGTCGTCCAACATTGTCTTGATATTTCTTCAGTCTTGCTTACATAATCAGCTAGAACATCACAATTGTCTCTCTGGTGCGTTTACTTTTCCTAAAGCTAATCTGATCGTCATCCAACATGGCTTTAATTTTATTTTCCATTCTTCTGTATATTATTCTTGTCAGCAAGTTGGATGCATGAGCTGTTAAGTTGATGGCGGATAATGCTCGCACTCCTCGGCAATTGTAGCCTTCGGTACCGTGCGCATGATGTTTTTCCCAAAGTGGATATCGCGCGAGTCATACATTCGACACAACAACGAGCATGCTTCCTTTCCAATTCCCTAACGATTTTAGAAATTCCGACGGAATGTTACCTATCCCTTCTGCCGTATTCGATATTAAGTGTTTCAAAGCTCTTTTGTATTGTGTTTCTAACACTGTGTCCTCTATTTATTCTCCCATCATGTCATCAGACAAGTCTTCCTCCTCATCGAGACCTTCAGAGTACTCTTTGCACCTACCTCCTCTCTCCTCTGCATTTGACAGTGGAGGTCCAATTGCACTCTGAATGTTAGTACCTTTGCTTTTCATTTCAGTGAAAGTTCTTTTGACTTTCGTATATGATGAGTCAGTCCTTGCAACAATCATTTCCTTTATATTTCTTAACATTTTTCTTGTAGCCACTTCGCCATAGCTTCCCAGCACTACCTATTTTCTTACCTGGGTTTGTTTTACCTGTATACTTGAATTATCCTGAACATATTTGTACTCCCTTTTTGCATTGATGAATTGAGGTACTTCCTGTGTTACCCATTTCTTCTTCGTAATTATCGTCTTTTTACCATGGTTTCTCTTTCTAGCTTCTGTGATTTCCCATTTCAGAAATGTCCGTTCTTCTTTGCCGAACTGCCTATTTAGATACTCTCTATCGCAGTGTCTACAGCTTCAGAGTAATTCAAGGGTACCATCTCGTTCCTTAATACCTCTGTGTCTCAATACTTTGAGCATTGATTTTTCCTGACTAGTCTCTTATATTTCAGCCTACTCTTCATCAGTACCAAACTGTCATCTGCGTCAATATCTGCTCCTGGATACCCCTTACGATCTAGTATCTATCTGCGAAATCAGTGCCCCGACCATGACTTGATATGTCTGAAATCTTACCATGTCTCGCGGCATTTTCCTATTTCATCTTCTCCTCTCGTGATTCTTGAACCGAATATTCGCTATTACTAGCTGAGATTTATTGCAGAATTGGACTACCCTTTCTCCTCTGTCATTCCTAGTACCAATCCCATATTCTTCCGTAAACATTTGTTCTTCTCCTTCCCCTATAGCTGCAGTCAAGTCCCCCATCACTATCATCTCCGCCATGACTATCATCTCCCTTTGAGTACTGAATTAGCGATTATTACCCTCAAGTACTTTCTCTATAGTTTCCTCTTCCCCTTGCGACGTCTGCGTGTATACCTGAATCAAGGTTGTGGTGTTGGTTTGCTGTCGATTCCGATGAGAACCACCCTATCACTCAGCTGTTCACATTCATACATTGAGCCTTAGGGAAGATTATTTTAGCTTTAGTACCACGTAGAAAATTCCGACATTACACGCCGCGACTCTTAGAACGTTATTCTTCTCCCTTCTCCTCATGGTCACCTTCTTCTTTGCAGTCCCCTCCCACAGATCTGATGCGGGGCTGGTACGGAATCTTTTGCCAGTGGAGGGATCATCGTGATACTTCATCAGTTACATGCCACATTCCTGTGGATACACTTTACGTATCTTTAATTAAGTGGTTTCCATTGCTTTTTTATCCTCATGCCGCTGACCGTTGCTGATTCTTCCGGCTTAGGGGCTGTTTCTCACTTCAAGGGCAAGAGCTTGCGCTGGACCTTTGTCCACTCCTCCGCCCTCTTTAAAGAGGCCGTTGGCTGAATCAGGGTGACTACTCATGCCAGAAGTCTTCGGTCGTTAACACCAGTGAATTTTGTTAAAAATTAAGCGGCTCGGAGTTCCGAACCCGGGACCGAGGGCGTTATCATTATGGTAATGTGACCCTATAACTACGTTTATAGAGACTAATGTAAATGAAGTTAACAAGCAGGTACATCCGATCTCGTCTGAAATGATGAACCCGATGAAGGTACCTCAGTCTCAGTTTCTTACAACGGTAAATATGAACGTTATTTTTATTTGTCATTAACTGCGAGTGTGTAATTCTGTTTCAGCACATTATGTGATAGGTCAAAATATTAGTCACCTTCAAAAGTGAGTCTTAATATTTTCAGTTTATTTTGTAAGCACATACTTACCACAGTACCTTTGAACTGATACGTAAAAACAGATGATTTTCCAACCAGACAGGTTTTTTCGTGCATATATGCTTTGTCATTGCAGCGATTGCCGGTGGGAAGCCGAAGAGGATTTGAAATAATTATTCAGAGTCTCACTACAATTTGTCTTACAACAATCATTACACTTGAATAGGCACCACTGTCATGTCTGTTCATTTGTTAATGGTCATCGTACGGAACTGTGCACCAATGAGTTCTGTGTCATAAGCAATGTCGAACTATGCAGAATAAATACTACGGTCTGAATGTCAGTACTTCTCTCTAAACAATCAGTGCGATCATTATTCTCTGGTAACTCTATTGCAATGTTATTTCTATCATTCCAGTTTCTTTCTTTCAAGCAAGCAGATGTGTGAGACAGAAACTGCACTCGAAAGTAATTTGGGTGAACAGCATTTAAATTTAGTGGGAAAATTTAATTAAAAATATTATTCATTTATGTTTTTAATTTTATTACTTCTTGCTAGTTTTCATTCTCACACTCCAACATTTTTGTTTTCGTTTATCATTTTCCAACTCTAATTTCGCTATTAATTTTTCCTACATATCTTGAGGAATACCTGCTTTCACTAATTTGTTGTTTTCTTTCTCTCAGAGACTACGAAAGATTTGCCAGGTACTCTAATCGGAACTCATCTTTATCTCCATTTATGTTACATCTGGCCAGAGTACAATTCTTTATTACAGTGATGTTTATGTTTTCATCAGTAATATAGATACTATTACTTTTGCACTTGTACTTCACTTTCTTAGGATCGCTATTTGTCCTTTGTTACAGATCGAAAAGAGCTTAAGCTTTTAAATTGCAAGGGAAGTGTAAGGACATTTTTTCAGACAGGAGATACTTTTTTCATTGCCTTTTTAGCTCCTTCAGTGAATGTTAGTCAGATTTTACTAAATGGTCTGGCAGATATACAAGTTGGAAACATAATTCATTTTATGTCTGCTACGGTTTTGTGCAGTAGCATCAGTGTTACATGTTATATATGGCCTGAAAACAGTGCCTACACATGAAATAATTCGCTTATAAGTGTCTCTTTCACGTGGTTTGGACGAGTATTGATTAAAACTTCGCTCCTTATGAACACGAGGTTACTGCCTCATACGACGTGGCTCCCTCATGTACCACAGAAATCTCTCTCATCAGACACGATTCCCTTTACACTTGAGGAAAAATTTGTTTCCTTCAGCATGTTCAGCATACACATATTTGTTACACAATACAATACCTGCACAATATCCTTGATGTTGGATACATGTTGGAAAAAAAGAAAATTAAATAAATTGTAGGAACTGGAGCGTTAAGCTGCTAGAAACAGTACAATAAATTTTTTAATACTTACGCAGGGTTTGTCTTCATGTAACGTACTGGATATTGTTAGAGTGGGCTACCTCTCCATTTCTACTGTTACCATTGGATTCGGATGCGCACAAAGAAAGGATGACTACGTGAATTCGAAACTGTTTCACTTCTGAATGTGGTGTCCTATGTGAACGGTCAATATTCGGGGCTATGACAGGAACAAATATTCGAAGCAAATAGTCTAGTATAACATGGGTTCTAAATGCATGTCTTAAGAGCAATGAGCACTAGTTCAGTAGAAGAGATGTGTTTCTGTTTAGCAACTGCTCAAAGCTCTGAATGTATGCACTTTAGAGCCCATGTTTACTAGAAATTTTGGCTTCGAATGATCGTTCATGAATACTGGCCATTCCTCCTCGGACGCCCTATAACCGCTGTTAGCCACTGGTGGCTAACTGAGTGAGTCAGTAGGTGCTCTATCATGCCCTTTCTAAAATACTTCAGTGAACATGAAATTATTGGTGGCTGTGACCCTTGATTGAAGAAATGCCTCTTGCTTTACTCCAACGCCGGGTGGTACTATAGGATCGAATGACGTCGAGACGTTAGTGAACATTTAAATAACATTAAAATGGTTTCGATGGGGTTGAGCCACAGTCATGAAATACTCTTTAAAACAGTAAACCGTCATTTGACTGTGTATTATTACGTTCATCTTCTGCACTATCAATGTTTTTGCATTTAGGCCATTATCGAGTACAATGCTAAAGGTGGTTAGACCATTATAAAGTAATATTTGTTAAGGCAGTGCAAAGCAGGTTTTGGACTGCCTTAGGAAATATGACTTAGTAATGTTTGAGAATATTTCTCGTGGAGAACGCCGGTTTTTCTTAGCACTTTAAATGAACATTAACAGTCTCAATCTCAAGAAACCTTTAGTTTTGTCGTTACGCGTTTCGGTGAGTTATTGACCATCTTCAGACTTCAACCATGATAGTAGGAATTGGCGGAGAACGGAGAAGGTGTTACCGTCTCCACGAGCGTCAACTGCTCAACGTGCAGTTGACATCCGTGTATTCCGTAACACATTGTCTGTTCTCCGCCACCGCTTACAATAATGTTACGAGGGCTGAATATGGACAGTAACTGACCGAAGTCGGTAACCACAAAACTAAAAGTTCCTTTTGATTCAGACTGTTTATGATCTTTTTAAAATATGACGTAATATTGGTGTAACAACCATTGTCATTGTACTTGATAATGCCATAAAAACTCAAATCTGGTTGGTACAATACATAACAATAATAATACATAGTCAAAAGGCGGTTCGCTCTTTTAAAAATTGAATTGCACTTGACTTAAGTTCTGAAATATCGTTCAGAGCTATTTAAATATTGTAAGTTTTTGTTGACCTGAAAGTGTGCGGGTAATAACGGTGGCTAACGAATCTGTTCCCGCTCTAAGTCATTTAGCTGAAATCGGGAAATACACGATATGAGTTTTAACATCTATCATCTATACTTAATGTCACTTATTGCCTTTTTATGTTTTTCCATCAGATTTTATGTTATTTATTGGACTTCGTACACAAAACTACACATTTAATCGCTCTTTCGCATGAAGTACACCTTTCATTCCAGACAGACGAAAGTCATTATTACAAATAGTGGCATTTAAGTGGCCAGGGCAATCAGTGCCGGAGTATGGTTTCTAGGTCGAAGTAATACTACTATTTAGAGTAATCTGCATTTGGGAGAAAGCAGATTGGCCAACCCTTCCGTTAGATACACTGAATCCCAAAGGTGAAGTTCAGGAAAGCCTGAAAATATCCGCGAACCGCTGTCATAACCTCTCATTGAGGAGAATATCTTTTAAATCAGAATCTCCGAATGGACTCCATCTTTATTTCTTACGTTTACCGCATAACTTACGCTGATTATGTTATTTATCCGTATTTGTCACAATATGGTGGACCCAAGCCTTACTCAAAATGATGGACCCACCCAAAGTAGGTGTACAGAACCAGTTTGACTCATTTGGAACGGTCGTCCATACAATGATCAGAAGTTAATTTTCGTTTCTGATTCTTACTGGAATTCATTTTGTGCGGAAGCTGTCTGATATAAACGTGTCTCACAATTTATGTTAGTTTTTAAATGATCAATGGAAGTTCTAATGGTCCGGTGTTCACTTGCGTTATCGACTATCTAAATTTAGTTTAAAATTTTTTTCCCTAATTCACATAAGGACGAATACTGTAGTGGTTCGTTTGCGTGGGACACGCTCAATTTTTTTCCCCCTTCCTTGAAAATCCGAAATTCATCTCTGTCGCTAATGACTTAATCGTTGCCGAGATATTATGCCATTAACCACTTCCTTTCGACCTCCCTTCAGATAAAATGTGGGCGGCTGTCCTGTAGCTACGAATCATCGGATTCATGGCCCTATCGGCTCAAATCGTCCAGTGGGCTGTAGACCACTTTCTCAGGGTTAATGAGTACGGTTTCTGGTTCAAAACGTGAATACTCTTCAAGCTAGCCTGTTACGAAGCTGTAGAAAATATAGCACCTCACTCCTAGAAAGAAAGCTTTATTTGCTATTGATAAATATAAGCTTGCAAAAATCCATACAATTAAAAAAATGACACTTTGTTACTACGATTTTTATCTGCCCTGTAGACGGAGAAACAAACTATGGAGCTATTTTAAGAGATCGCAAATTCAGATTGTCTGATTAGATCTCTTACCTTACTGGCCAACTACATCTATTACCTTTCGTAAAACTAAATTTCGTTAATTTCAACCTCTACTTCTGGAGTTGTGTGTGTGTGTGTGTGTGTGTGTGTGTGTGTGTGTGTGTGTTGTGGCCAGGGAGGGGCGAGGATGAAGGGGGAGGAAGAAGTGGAGCCGGAGGTGGCGGCACATGTGTCTTATAATTAAGTCACACTTACGAATAATATCTTTCCCGTAATCCGATACTGTGATACGGATCATATACGACAAGATAAATCTGGGCACCGAAGACAATGGAAATCCCAGATTATTGAATTTCGCGGATAGTGCACTAGTAACTGCCCCAACCGTACAAGAGTCATGTATCATCACAAAACTCCAGTTTACCACTGGTTCCTAGTCCAACCATTCTGTTTATACGGAGTCCCGATATGGAACACCCATTTTCGCTTGTCGGAACTATTCATAGCTACGTAGTCTTCGCTAAGGAACAGAAATCCTCCGCATCAAGACACTTACCTTTCTAGCACAAAAACACAATAGGTTCTTGAATGAATTATATGCGTCTTACCTCTGCTTTATAACCAACCAGCGTTATGGGGCGGCAGCATTAGATCGTAGATGAGCGTCTCTATTTGACAGAGCTATGGATGTAGGGGGTGAGGTTAGTGGAAGGCAGATGGTACTGATGGTCGTGCTGAAAGGGTGCAGCAGAGTTAGCCACGAGAGAAAGCCCTTCGTCGAGGGCAATTCAGGTCACGTTCCAATGGGCTCTAGTGGTTAGAGAATTGACCGCGGGGGTTCTGCGGTATCGCGCAGGCGGGGCTTTAGGTTGCGTAGCGATAGTTGTAGGGTCTTGTCCGCACATAGATTGCTAACTGGATTCCACCAGCAACCGTTACGAAAATAGTCGAGCAGTACTGACTAGTTTTATTTACGTCACATGGACGCAGAGTTAGTTTTCAAATGCTCAATGATTTTATTTCTATGAATGAGTGAAACTGTTAGTGGACACTCTACCATGTAAGATTAAAACAGAGTTTCAGTCCCTGAAGAATTAGCATGCATCTGGTTTGTTGTATTGTGAATATTCCACTGAACGCAGAGCAAGTTTAATTTTAGGTTAAAGTTCATTGATTCAAACATGGACAATTTAAGTAGTCTTTCAATTTATAAACATTGGTAGGTCGGTGGTATACTTTCGACTGTAATAAAAGTGCTCTACCATCCTTGCAGCAGAGTTAGTTATTTCGAGTATAAATCTGGCATATAGGCTGAAATAAAAAATAAAACTGGTACATTTTATAGCTTTTATAATGATAGATGAAATGTTTATAGTTTATCATTAAACGCCGACTTATTGTACGTAGCACACAATGTTCCAAACAGTGGAACAGTCCTCGCTAGCGAATAGATTACATAATGAAACCAGCATCAAAATTTGTCCAAGAGGTCACTTTTGCTATATGCCTACCTTTAATAAATTCAATTCGTAATATTGCGATAGCTGATTTCATTAGCAGAAAATTGTAACATATTTCACACGCAACAGTAATGACTCATCGTTCTCTCGGTATAACATAAGATGTAGTAATATTTTACTCAAATTTTAAAAATATTTAACTCAAGGTAATGTAGTTCGTCTCGCTGCGCTGAGATTTCATATACTTACCGTGGATTACATATTGCGTTATTGAATACCACCATTCCTTTTCCGAAGCTAAATGTTTTTCTACGTAATTCAGACATGAATTTGTTTTCTTGTAACGTAATCTACATTCTACTCGTTTTAAGAGACAAGTGATTCTCTTTCAAGGAATGCACCGGCTGTAGGAATCAATGTACTCTGCTGTAGGTTTCGAATTAGTAAACTCGCTATTTTCCGTCATCACACGCCAGAATACAACTCGAACTTCTTCGTATCGACCATCGTGCCGTGAGTGCCGTGTCTAATACAAGAAACTAGTAATAAATCAATAATGCCGACCTGACTATTATCAGAATATTAAATTTTGTTACTCAGCGCATAAGCGATAGTATTCGCACGCCCACAGTAGTTTGAGGTGTGTATTTCTAGAAGAAACGAACAAGCAGTGTTATGGTTGCCACCAGTGCATCCATTAGCCATGCGTTACTGTACTCTACGTACGATAAAGTTTAAGATAAATTTATAAAGTTTCCTGTGTGCTGACAACATTTCGTGTTGAATACACGGTTAGACACCGTATTATGACACCATGTCGACTCAGTTGTCAGCTAATCTACTAGTCTTGCATTTTAATTTTCACGCATTACCCCATTTGACCGAGAACAAATTCGAGTGTTGTGCTTCATTTTAACATGAAAATGAACTATAGTTGCGAAATGACATACATTTGCCTGTTGTGGTGATAGTGAGGGCTCCCGTTGTTAACTTCTCCTGTAACGTGCAGTCCTAGTCTTACTGCATTGTAAACAAATATAATGTACAAAACCATATTACATTTCATCCTCCGTCAAATTCAAGCGTAATACTGGCTGGATGCTTGCAGTGCATGACCGTGCATAGAGATAGTGTTCACATGTCTTAACCAACTACCCGCCTAAAGGTTGCATGATTTTCCCTGCTTTTCAAAACGTAGCCTCTTCTTAACAGTATAGAATAGTTCCTGAGTAAACCGTCCATGCTAATCTTGCTTCACCACGGCATTTTTGTAAACAGAGAATGACCTGAACGGGTCATTGCTAGAAGGGGATAATTATTCAAAATATGAAAATGGGGATTTTTCAGTTTCAGTTTTTTCAGAGATAAATGCATCAATTTGAACTAAAAGTGGGTGCTGTCACTGCATAGATGGTTTAATTTAGTAGCAGTTTTCAATAGCGAACGATTCCAGTTGGCACGTTTTGGAAATGTAGATGTGGAATCAGGTTGAACAAGTTGATCTTTTGTTTTAAACATTCATGAAATATTCAGCACATAATGTTAATTTGAGCAGCTAAGAGTTTGAAGTTTCCAACAATGATGAAAAAACAAGTAAACAAAAGTAGGGTAAGCTATAGTTCTTTTTTTTACTATCAAAAACAGTCTTGATCACAAATCATTTATTCCGGTGACCGGTTTAGTGATTTACCACCAGAAGGAGTTTATTATTCATCGACTTGAAGATGACCACAGGTGTGGTCGAAACCAGTCAGTGGAATAAATAATTTTTTGATCAAGACACTTTTTGATAGTAAATATTTGTAATAATACTGATTACTGCATACTCCCACAAAGTATTCAAAAATAATTAAGCTATGTTACTTTTTATTATGGATTTTAATTTAGGGATACATAATATGAGAACTGATGAATGTATGTTATTTTGTTATTATATGGGCCAAGGTAAGAAATATCCCAGTGAAGTGTACATCTCTCTTACCCTTATATTAATAACTTTGTCCCTAAACGTAAGAAAATTCCACTTACTTATCGACACATGTGTAGGTCAAAATCGCAACAATACAGCTGTAAGAAGAATATTGTCCCTAGCAAAATATGGTAGATGTGACCAATTCTACCACTTTCACCCATTATAGAGCTGTCTAATCTACCATTTGTCTTTGAGTAGGTGCCGTGAAAAGAAAGTTACGTCTGTGTGGCACAGTATCTATTCCAAATCTGTGTATGTCTTAAACTAACACACCCGACGTGATCACTTGACTGTTTATGCAGCAAAAACCAACGAAGTAGTGGATTTTGATAAATGGTGGGCGCCTTTGTGAGCAAATAGTTCCACATCTCGGCTGAAACAATAGGAAGAGGCACTAGAAAACAGCACAAAGTATCATTTTATTCATAGTAAATTCTGTACTATGAGTAATCTTCAGAAAAGAAAGGGTACAGAGTTGCTAAGCCATACAGCACACGATTCGGATTCCTTACTTTTACATTAGCGAAAACCAGGACGCATTATCTTAACAAGAACTTTGGACTTCCCCAAAAAGAGGATACAATGGAAAGCTCCCAGAAACAACAAGAAGAAAGATGAGATTGTGAATCTACTGAAGTTTATTACAGAGCCACAGTATGAAGACTTTTATAATCAGCTAATGACGTGGCTTGTCAAAGAAATGGATGAAGATGACGGAAAAGTTAGTAGAGCCAATCGTCTCTTGTAACATATTTGGTATTTATTTTTCTATAAACTTAACCTTGGCCGCCATGTTTTTTAACGTGTTTCGTATTCATTTTTGTATGAACGTAGTGCTGTTTCATGCACACTTAGCTATAACGTTACTATTAAAAATAATCAGCGGTTTAGTTTCAATTGCAATGAAAAATAGTAATTTATTGTGTTATCATTCAAGTGTACTTCATAACATGATTATGCACAGTAATAATACATTTTTCTGTCCAGTAGCTTTCTGCCTAAACACTCTAAAACATATTTCCTTCTTTTTTATTGCTATAAGGGGAGAACTGAAGGTGATAAAAAATCACCATAGTGGCTACAAATATTTTTCAAACCAGGTAATGTCAGCTAGCATCGCGAAACAAAACAAAATAACAGTTTTAGAAACAAGGTCAAGTTTCAGAGAAAACATCTTTCACCCTTTAGTTTACACGCTCTACATAAACAAGACCTAAAATTTTTAAATTAAAAAAAATTCATAGTTTTAAGAAATATAATGTAAATAAAAACACGTTGCCTAACACAAAGCCGAAATCTAGCAGTTGAGGTTAGTTTTCAATTACCCATTAATTAAGAGATATGTTAAATGTAATAAATTTACATTTTTCTGTCATTAAAACAGCAAATACTTTATTTTAAAGTTTTAGGCATTGAACAAAAACAAAATTTAAGAGACACCACCTACATGCATTTTCATGACAAACTACGAGTTATATATGGTTGGCTGAAAATGTTGAAGTGTACATGATTCCACCATACTTAATAAAATTGTGCGATTTCCTTCAGTTAAGAAACAAAAGAAAATTCTTAGGGTATCCATCATTTGAGAAAAAGAGAAATTAAACATTTGATAGTCCCCGCCTAGGTACACCTAGGAGGAAAGGTTTCAGTTATGTTCAATTTCTTTACGTAACTCTTAATTCGGTGAGCCGTCTGCCGTGCCGCCATCTCTCAGGTGTCGCAAGTGCGGTCGTCTTTCCACGTCGTCAGAACAGCATCGTCTTCTACAAGGCGTGGCCCTTATGCTGACTGAACCACAATTAACTAAGGCGTATGTAACGGCTAGTTCGATACCGCTATCCGAGAAATAGTTTCTACAAACACACAAATGAGATAAATATAAGTTCGGTGCGAAATAACAGAGTGACTTTTGATCCGTGGCGGGACTGGCGGCAGTAGTATCTCTGACATGAGTACGATTGATTTCCTAGTGCAGAGGCTAGGGCTTGGGCAGGCTCGAGATATAAGGGAGTGTCGACTGCAAGGACGAGGGGACACAACGCTTTGAGAACGGAACGCGACGGTGCGCGAGTCGGCGATGGGCTGGCGGCGTCACTAGTGGTGTACACGATCCGCTTTTAACCCGCCCATGCTTGCCCGGTGGCCAGGCGGGCAGGCCGCCGAGCATTGTCAACAGAACGGGCAGGCTGATTCACTCCCAGCAAAGCCAAGCAGAACCCAACCCGGGCAGGCTACGGGAAACTTACTTGTCTGCCCATATTACTGCTGAGCTGCGCTACGCAGCCGCTTGGTCAGCGCGCGTCATTGTCCTATTATGAACATTAATTAAAAGTTTTAATTTTATCTGTGCACCAAAAGACAAACCGTAACATTATATAATTATATATATTAATTTCAGGTCAAAAAATATTGCGTTTTATTTGTACATTGTTCCTTTACGATTATATTTCGGGTTTACTATCTATATAAATAAAAATTAATTGCCAAATGTGTTGATAAGCGTAGAATTCGAGAACGGCTGGACCAATTCGGCAATTTTTTTTTTTCAGAATGGGATTTTCACTCTGCAGCGGAGTGTGCGCTGATATGAAACTTCCTGGCAGATTAAAACTGTGTGCCCGACCGAGACTCGAACTCGGGACCATTGCCTTTCACGGGCAAGTGCTCTACCATCTGAGCTACCGAAGCACGACTCACGCCCGGTACTCACAGCTTTACTTCTGCCAGTATCTCGTCTCCTACCTTCCAAACTTTACAGAAGCTCTCCTGCGAACCTTGCAGAACTAGCACTCCTGAAAGAAAGGATATAGCGGAGACATGGCTTAGCCACAGCCTGGGGCATGTTTCCAGAATGAGATTTTCACTCTGCAGCGGAGTGTGCGCTGATATGAAACTTCCTGGCAGATTAAAACTGTGTGCCCGACCGAGACTCGAACTCGGGACCTTTGCCTTTCACGGGCAAGTGCTCTACCATCTGAGCTACCGAAGCACGACTCACGCCCGGTACTCACAGTACCGAGTTCGAGTCTCGGTCGGGCACACAGTTTTAATCTGGCAGGAAGTTTAATATCAGAGCACACTCCGCTGCAGAGTGAATATCTCATTCTGGAAACATCCCACAGGCTGTGGCTAAGCCATGTCTCCGCTATATCCTTTCTTTCAGGTGTGCTAGTTCTGCAAGGTTCGCAGGAGAGCTTCTGTAAAGTTTGGAAGGTAGGAGACGAGATACTGGCAGAAGTAAAGCTGTGAGTACCGGGCGTGAGTCGTGATTCGGTAGCTCAGATGGTAGAGCACTTTTCCGTGAAAGGCAAAGGTCCCGAGTTCGAGTCTCGGTCGGGAACACAGTTTTAATCTGCCAGGAAGTTTCAATTTTTTTTGTGCTGTGTTCGTAATTCTCAGGACAAGGTTTCTATGAAATAAAATTTTGGCAAAACGACCGAAAAATAGGAAAATTTGAGAAAAACTGTAAGTGCGTTTTCATTGTGTCCGTACGTTTGTATTGCATACAATCTTGACGAAATTTTGCACATTCTACCTCGAAATCAAGAGGAAGGTCACAGTCCACATAAAATTTCGTAGGGTGCATGGCAGAGGTTACTTTACCTAACGGAGTTCCACAAATTGTACGTTTTTATTCCTATCTTGATGAACTTTCTCACACTTGATATTCAAAGCGGGATGAAGGGCGCTGTCTGCTTAAAATTCTGAATGGTGCATGGCGGATGGTACTTTACTTACACACTTCTACACCAACCTACAGTTTTATTCGGATCTTGATGAAATTTTGCACACTGGACCATCAAGAGGAACATCACTGTCTACATAACATTTCGGACAGTGCATGGAATAGAGTACCTTCCAAAAGATTTTGACATCGTTTGCGGACTCATAAACACATGAAAACGTTTCCCATGCGGCACTTGAGCTCTGTTTCGTTCAAATGGTTCAAATGGCTCTGAGCACTATGCGACTTATCTTCTGAGGTTATCAGTCACCTAGAACTTAGAACTAATTAAACCTAACTAATCTAAGGACATCACACACATCCATACCCGAGGCAGGATTCGAACCTGCGACCGCAGCGGTCGCTCGGTTCCGGACTGTAGCACGTAGAACCCCACGGCCACTCCGGCCGGCTCTCTGTTTCGTTACCAGCATGTTTTCGCCAGTTGTCAATTTTTTTCAATCTCACTAAAGTTTGACCTATTCATTGTGCTGCCCCCACCATTGCGATAAATGAACTGCGGGCTAACTACCTGGCTACTCTAGTCACGGTAGCTTGACAGCGCAACCTGTTGTCAGGCACAGCAAGCTGAGTGGGTCCCGTGAAGCTTGGCAGGCCTGCGGGAACCCAGGTAGCCCGGACTTGCGGGAGCCCGAGTCGACCGCATTACCCACTATGCCTCAGTACACGCGCACTCTTGTGTTTAAGTCGCGGCACGCTGACCTGCGTGAATGGTTGCAGAGGAGCTAGGGGCAAGCAGGCAGCAAGGGGAATTTGTAGAGCTCTAGGCGTGACTGAGGCCGGGCGGCGGTTGTCGCGTGGTTGTACTGGAAACTGCGGGAGTTGATTGGCACTGTGCATTTTGCGGCAACACCGTGAGCTGTGAGCTGTAGATGTGAACGCTTCCTTGGAGGGACACGCTGTTATGGTCTCGCCAAGTCATGGCCTGACATCTTCGCAAAATCGCCCCAGCATCAAGACAGCCAGTTAAGTACGCTAATTACTAAGAGAGCTTATAACTTTGATTGTGATCGCTCTTGGTACAGTAAGACATTGCAAGACCTGTGATGTTATGTTTGTTCGATTTCATTTGAGACCTCTTACTAAAAAAGTGTGTTCTGCTTCCGTATAGTATTGATGTATTAGCAGATGTGTGTCTTTAAGTTCTAGTGAGTGTCGGTTCTCGGGAGCCAGTTCTTTTTCCATTCCTAGTGTTTGTTTATCAAGTACAGTTTTCATTAAAAGAAGCACTTGCGAGTGAAATTAGTTGTTGTTTAGCCCTGATTTTATACAGTTAATTTACTGGTCAATCTTAAATGTTAAGCTTGAGGAAAATTGTTCTGCCTCCTGTTGCCAGGTGTGGTTTGTTGTTCCAGTGAGCTGAGGCAGTGGTCCACCGAAGCACTGGGCTTCCCTTTAGATTACAAGTTTGGCTTACGGGTGGTGGACTTCGCCTGAGCTCGTGTGTTCCTCTTCGGTAGCGTTTGCTGGGTTCACATTTCGGTGGCCTACTCGACGTGGGGTTGCAAACGGTGCCACGTCTTGGTTCGAAGTTAAGTATTACTCCTCTCAGCCAGTTCCCCCGTTCGCGGTTAAACTTCGGCCTTACAAGTTTGGACCTTGCTTCTGTTGTTAAACATTTATCATTGTACAAAGTTGTAACATTGTATGCCCTAAACGTCCATCTTACAAGTCAATGGGCATTTGAATAATTTCGGATTCGCCCTGCTAAATTGCCCATCTTATGTTTAATAAATATGTTTTAAGTATTCGTGATAAAGTTGAAACTGAAAGGGTCTTAAGTAATGTGTCTTAACTACAGTTGCTTATTAAACTTATGATTAAATTAAGCCTTAGTGGGTTCTGTCAACTTTAGTGGGAGATCGTGGCAGATGATTTATTAATTTGTTTATGATTTTATGTAATGAAAGTTTCTTAAATATTCTGCCTGACTTGAGGTTCTCAATGTTTATGAGAGATTATTTATTAAAGTGCTTATGCTTCTATGCTATGTAAGTCTCTTACATTACCTTGCCCGAGTGGCGATTGTTTTGGGTAGCTAATAAACCCATTGGAATTGAAATGTTCACTGTGTTGGGTCAGCTCTTCCACCTCCTTTAGATTTAAAGGTTAAACAAACAGGTGTTAAGTATCCTGTATGAACTTTGTAAAACCACAGTCAATACGGAAACGCTGTGGTACCAGGTGCTCAAAATGCAATGGGGAGAATCCAAAGCCCCAATCGACGCAGCCGTATCGAACCAAAACCACCAGAGAGATATTACGGAGACCCAGAACAACTCAAGAGATGGCTGACGGACGCAATGATTACAGCAAACAACCGCCCAGCTTAACTCGAAGAGGAAGTTCACAGGTGACGTTAATGAGACACTCGAAGTACACCAAAGATGTCGAGGAGTATCCTTAATAGAAAACTGAGTGGGCATCCAGATTAATTGGATAAACATAACACAACCACGAAAACTATCCAGGCTTATTCTTTTAGGGATTCGCGTAAGCAGACAGCTAAGCCATAAGTCAGAGTTTGTAACTAGGATCAAAATACGTGTCTGGGCTCACAGCAAAACAGGCTCTGCACCAGGTAGCAGAAAAAGACCAGGGTAGGTGATGAGCCCTCCAACCGGACGCAAACACCTGCAAACGATGGGACCACCAGGAGGTATGTTCAACCTATGCAACTAGTTGGAGGCAGTTTGTTTATTTCCATACGCGGTTCGCTTCCTTTGTTTCTGAAGCATATTCAGTGGCGATTTCCAGTACTGGTAGCCTATGCGTGTGGTCCTGAAGATCTGTTCTATAGTCTCCATGTGTTGACACAGATGTGGGTGAAAGAACGCCGGAAATCGTTCAACTACAGCATGGAGACTAATGAATACATCACCAGGATCACACACAAGGGCTAACAGTGCAGGAAATCGCCACTGAACACGCTTCACACACACACACACACACACACATACACACACACACAAAAAGAAATGCGAGACGCGTATGGCAATAAACTAACTGTCTTCAATTAGTTTCATAATCCTCCACGAATAAACTCTGTTGCTAACTTATGAATAATTTTCTCAATGATAAACTGATAGGCATCAACATCCATCGTCACTTTGAAGCACAGCATGTTACGTCAGGCAGTGTCATTATGAAACACTATGAAACACTATAAGAATGAAGCCGACGTATCGACGGCCTTTATAGCAGTCCTCTTCGAGTGTTGATTTACTCGCACTAGAACAGTGGTTCCCAACCTTTCTTAGACCATTAACCTTGAGAGCAATTAGACGATAGCTAGTACCCCCGATCTCCCCTATCTTGCAACCTGTGGCCCTACCCCCTCCCTCATATTAACACCAAATTTAGCACGTAACTATACTGTAGAACCCTTGGAACACTTATACTTTTAAGGCGATGAAAGATGAATGGTATTTAGTTTGTGTGTGTGTGTGTGTGTGTGTGTGTGTGTGTTTGTGTGTGTGAGAGAGAGAGAGAGAGAGAGACAGAGAGAGAGAGAGAGAGAGAGAGAGAGAGAGAGAGTTGACGAAGTAATTCGTGGTGCATCACGACTGCTACTCACAACTCCTTCTCAGAAAAGAAGCTAACTGTCCACAGTGTGGGTATACATTTGTTGCAAAAGATTCTTCAACAGCATTACTCGTCTCCATTGCTGCACTTGTTTGAACTGCACACTGCAACCCCACTCAAAACCAAACAAGTTCAGATTTGTACACTAAGCTTATTTCATTCCTGCGCTTCTTTTTTCTGAACTGGCAGAAATTGGACGACTTCAGGCTTTTAATGCTTTGTGTCTAAGCACTCTAATAATAATAACAACAACAAGAACAATAGTAAAATACTGTGTTCAACAATATAGCAGTCCTAATGTAATTATTGCTGTGTCGTGCTGTCAGTTAATTCATCTATCTTTTTCGAAACGAGTAAAGAAGATGTTTCTGGAGTACAACAGCTACTACCTTCAACTTGGAGAAGACTTTTCAGATATTTAGCATTTGTTAGGTATATGTCTCACTTTTATCATCAGTAATGTATGGAACAAAGCACAATGTATGTGTGTTGTGGTCTACTGGACGGATTGTGTGAGGAACCTGTAGCCTCTAGGGTATGAATGTTACTAATTGAGAAAATGTAGTTACTGGTAAGTTATATAAGGAATGTTAGAGTCCAATAAAATTTGTGAAAATAATTTAGTTTCGTGACTTAACCACAATGGAATAGCTCAGTTTTCACCCCTCAGAAAATTTCAATCCCCCCCCCCCCTTCATCACCAAGGGGTAATTACGTCTAGGTTGGGAACCACTGCTCTAGAATCTTGAATTAAATTTAATGGTTGTTCCGTGAGTATGTGAGATAAGGACGCGTGGTTAATGATAACCAAACAAAGTTTCATTCTAGTATTCCTGCCACCGTAACAAGAGCTACAATAGCAGATCTGTTAAGTTCGTGTGTGTGTATATATGTGTGTT
The DNA here is from genome assembly GCF_023864345.2 of Schistocerca serialis cubense. Taxonomy (NCBI): domain Eukaryota; kingdom Metazoa; phylum Arthropoda; class Insecta; order Orthoptera; family Acrididae; genus Schistocerca; species Schistocerca serialis. The sequence continues at coordinate 313,130,351 of NC_064641.1, forward strand.
GCGTGCTAGTAGAAATTCAAGATTAACACTTAGCATAAATGTCGTTTGTTTCTTTAATTTTGTTATTAGTGTTGCAGATCAGTTTTATGGGTAAAAACAACAATATCCTTAATGATAGCCACGCGGGATTAGCCGAGCGGTCTCAGGCGCTGCAGTCATGGACTGTGCGGCTGGTCTTGGCGGAGGTTCGAGTCCTCCCTCGGGCATGGGTGTGTGTGTTTGTCCTTACGATAATTTAGGTTAAGTAGTGTGTAAGCTTAGGGACTGATAACCTTAGCAGTTAAGTCCCATAGGATTTCACACACATTTGAACATTTTGAACACCTTAATGATATCGTTTCCGAAGTCTGTGAGAAATGAAATTCTAACAACTGGATAGAGTGAAACCTATGACTCAGGAAAATACGCGAGGTCAGAGGAAGTGCAGATTGACGAAAGCAGACTGCATGGTAAATTGAGGAATGTAAATGAATTATCAGAAAGGCAACAAGAATGTAGCTTTCATTAATTCCCTGTGGATGAAAAGGCGGGGCTCACAGCCGTAATTAAACAGATATAGTATGATATGAAAGCACTATACGAACAGATAAGATGAGGACAAAACACGGAAAAATAACTATCACAGCCCCATGGGAAACTGCCCATTATCAGCAACTGATATGGATCCAAGGAGAAATTATTACACTTAACATATCACAACCGAATCTCACGGATTTTGAGCATTTACATTATCATAGTTATAAAAACAGAATTTATGACAATTGTGAAACGCAACAGCAGTCGCATTTCTCCTCCAAGTAATTAGGACACGGAACGATATAGTGGTGCTGCAGTAATCTGCAAGTTCTATGTTTATTCATTACTCGGCTATGAATGAGTAACGACATGGTCTAAAACTGACTGCAGTGAAGACTGCACGAAGTAATACAACAGCTCATCAGTAAACTACTTTTCGCCCTCCTTCCGCACCATACTTCTGGAGTAGTTAGCCGACTGGTCTGTGTTAACCGCCGCATGAACTTCAGGTAAGACTTTGCGCCGTGCGCGGCTTACGGAGCGGAAATTGGCGGGATTATCAAGGAGCCCGAGGATGCTGCGGTTAATTTCGGGGGCTGCGAAATATTGCTCGTTCCAGGAGGATTTCAAATGAACGTAAATTCTCTACCTTCCGCAGTTAATTCTGAGTTGAGAATTGCGATAACGATATGTCATTGGCCAAACGGAAGTTTAATTTGTGACTGGAACCATGAAACCAACTCTATGTACTGCGGTTTCAATATGATAAGGCAACAAAGTTATCTCAAAAGTAAAATGACGTCCATTTATACGTAATGAGGCTAGGACTGTGGACGCGAGTGAGATACTTGATTGACGGTGCTTATGGCCATAAAATAAGACAAAGGTAGTGCACGCACGTACTCAATTATGATCCATCTGATCAAAGTGTCCGACCACCTATGTGGACATTAATATGGCACAAGTCCGCCTTTCGCCTTTACGTCGGCCTGAACTCTGATCTAGACACTTTAAATGAAGCGTCTGAATGCCTGTGGAGGAAAGGCAGCCATTATTCTTCAAGAGCCTTGACCAGAGACGGTAGTGAAGTTGGACGCTTCAGTCTGGAGCGAGTTCGGCTTTCTACCTCACCCAAAGGTAAAAAAAAAAAAAAGTCGAATCAAAACACCTTCACACGTCTAAATTTCCTGTTGTTGGTTTATTTGACCAAGTAATATAACAAATGTAAAATTAGACGGGTGAACATGTTATGATTGCACATTTTATATTGAACATCCGACGTCCTGCAACCATCTGTATACAAATGAATTTACAGAGACATCCCATAGGTGTTCCATTGGGTTCAATTTGGGACTGTGGGAAGGCCCGACTGTATAGGGGAATTTATTGTCCACAAACAGTTGCTCGTAATGCGGCTTTATGAGAGGGCGCACTGCCTTACTGATACAACCTACAATCGTCTCCGAACACTCCACACTTCCTCTTCTTCATGCAGTACACCACTGCTGTAAATTATGTCCATATCCTTCCCCTTTTGCGATTTCTTAAGCGCAATATGCGGATCATACTTAACCACTGAACACCCCTACACGTATTTCACTGTTGACACTACACAAGATGACATGTAACGTTCTCTAGGTATTAATCAAACACAAACCCATCCATAGCATTGCCAGAGGGTATGGAATGAGCCGAGGCTCCAAATCATTTGCTGTCAGTCATCAATTGTGCAGCGACGTCGCTCTTTACACCACGCCAAACGTCGCTAGGAATTCGCTAGAGAAACGAGTGCTTTATGAGGAAATGTCCGACAATTCCACCACATTCTTCTTAACTCATTATACGTAGTCATTCAGCCAGCTGAACGACTGCTCACAAACACCCTTCACAATGCTCGGCAGTGTACGCTGCTGCTTGGTCTTGGTTTTACACTACTGGCCATTAAAATTGCTACACCACGAAGATGGCGTGCAAGAGACGCTAAATTTAACCGACAGGAAGAAGATGCTGTGATATGCAAATGATCAGCTTTTCAGAGCATTTACACTAAGGTGGCGCCGGTGGCGACACCTACAACGTGCTGACAGGAGGAAACTTTCCAACCGATTTCTCATACACAAACAGCTGCTGACCGGCGTTGCCTAGTGAAACGTTGTTGCGATGCCTCGTGTAAGGAGGAGAAATGCGTACCATCACGTTTCCGACTTTGATAAAAGTCGGATTGTAGCCTATCGCGATTGCGGTTTATCATATCGCGACATTGTGCTCGGGTTGGTCGAGATCCAATGACTGTTTGCAGAATATGGAATCGGTGGGTTCAGGACGAGAATACGGAACGCAGTGCTGGATCCCAACCGCTTCGTATCACAAGCATCACAGGCATCTCATCCGTATGGCTGTAACGGAGCGTGCAGCCACGTCTCGATCCCTGAGTCAACACATGGGGACGTTTGCAAGACAACAACCATCTGCACGAACAGTTCGACGACGTTTGCAGCAGCATGGATTATCAGCTCGGACACCATGGCTGCGGTTACTCTTGACGCTACATCACAGGCAGGAGCGATGGTGTACTCAACGATGAATCTGGGTGCACGAATGGCAAAACGTCATCTTTTCGGATGAATCCAGGTTCTGTTTACAACATCATGTTGGTCGCATCCGTGTTTGGTGACATCGCGGTGAACGCACATTGACAGCGTATATTCGTCTTCGCCACACTGGCGTATCACCCGACGTGATGGTATGGGGTGCCATTGGTTACACGTCTCGGTCACCTCTTGTACGCATTGACGGCATTTAGAACAGTGGACGTTACATTTCAGATGTGTTACGACCCGTGGCTCTATCGTTCATTCGATCCCTGCGAAACCCTACGTGTCAGCAGAGATAATGCAGGATCGCATCTTGCAGGACCTTTACGGGCCTTTCTGGATACAGAAAATGTTCGACTGCTGCCCTGACGAGCACATTCTCCAAATCTCTCACCAACTGAAGACTTCTGGTCAATGGTGGCCGAGCAACTGCCTCGGCACAATACGCCAGTCACTACTCTTGATGAACTGTGGTATCGTGTTGAAGCTGCTACCTGTACACGCCATCCAAGCTCTGTTTGACTCAATGCCCAGGCGTATCAAGTCCGTTATTACGGCCACAGGTGGTTGTCCTGGGTACTGATTTCTCAGGATCTATGCACCGAAATAGCGTGGAAATGTAATCACATGTCAGTTCTAGTGTAATATATTTGTCTAATGATTACCCGTTTATCGTCTGCATTTTTTCTTGGTGTAGCAATGTTAATGGTCTGTAGTGTAGCTGAGGTGAATCCTTCGCGTTTCCACATCACAAATACACCACCACCAGTCCTCGTGGACTGACTTATAAAGACTGAAATGTGCCTTACGGAAATTTTTCTCAGGTGACATCCAGAGACTAAATACACAATACTATCCGCTTCCTTTAATACTGGTGAGTCCGGTTCTCGCGACATTTAGTTACCAATTCCGCATTATATAGAGGTGTCCGGATACTTTTGATCGGATACAGTAAATGTGATATACAGGGTGATTGCAATTAAAGTTAAACTTTCAAACCGCTGTAGAAATAATACCACTGGTCAGAGTGATCTCAAAATGCAACGGCATATTACCAGAGAAAGTGGAGAACATACGCCAGAAGAAAAATAAATAGTATGTAGCCATAGATAGCTCGGTAAGCACCATAATTTAAGAGTGGTAGACCACAAATGAAACATTAATCGTACAACAATGTCTAAGGTGTATCTTTGACGTTAAAGAAACTGTACTGCTCAGTGTGCATGAGTGTACAAGTGTTAAATGGGTGTGATACATCCACCATGGCCAGGTCATATCACATCGAAGGGGAAAAATCTGTTTTCTATTGTCCTGAGGCCAAAAACCGCATAAAAAGCATCAATGGCATCGGTTTTTAATTGTCCTGAGGCCAAAAACCACATTAAAAGAGTCAATCAAAATGAAATAGGATTATAAATTTCCGTGACTCTATCGCAAAATATGTGCAACATGCTGTCCACCAATTTGTGCAATAAGTTGAAATCGAGAAACAGCATGTTCCACAACGGATCTAAGTGTTTCCGGGTCACGTTCACAATGTGTTGGGCAATGCGTGCCTTCAATGTAGCAAAGTTTGCAATCGGAACGATGGACACAACATCATTCAGATAGCCCCACAGTCGCAAGTCACACGGATTAAGATCAGGTTATCGGGACGACCAGGTTGTAAAGAAAAGGTGGCTGATAAATCTAGAATTTCCGAAATGGCTCTTCACTAGCTGCCTTACTGGACTTGCAATGTGCTAAGGAGTGCCAGCTTGCATAAAAATGATCCTATCCACACATACACGCTGTTGGACAGCTGGAATGACGTGGTTGAGCAAAAGCCACTCATAACGCATACCAGTGACCGGTATAGATAACGGGATGGGAAGCACCCGTCACTTCGAAAAAATGTCGCCCTATGATAAATGGTGCCATAAACCCGGACCATACAGTGACCGTTTAAGGATGACGTCGTACTTGTTGATTTGCGTGTGGGATTTTCGTTGCCCATATTCGACAATTCTGTGTATTGACATATCCTGTCATATGGAAGTGGGCCTCGTCTGTGCACAAAATCTTCTACGGCCAATCATCGTCCACTTCCATACGAGGAAGACATTCTAAAGCAAAGGTCTCTCTTGCTGTCAGGTCAACAGGAAGCAACTCGAGAACATGGGTAATTTTGAATGGATAGCAAAGAAGGAAGTTTCGTAGGATTTTACACACCGTGCTTACGGTTACGTCCAATGTTCGGGCATTTCCCCGTGCCCTACAAGTTTGCACACCACCACTCGTCTCCTCCTGCATTGCTGTGGCCACACCATCCATTGACGTCGAATCAACCTCTAGCAGGTTGCACACCAAAAGAAATTCCGAATCAGGTTCTCCAGAACAACGGCACTCATCGGACCAACGCCCTTTATTCAAGCCCTTCAGGGTCTGGAACTTCTGCAGAACGACGTGTGCACAGTCATCATACTTGTAATACAGCTTTACAAGCAGAGCGCGATCCTGCATTGAGACAGTCATGGCGAACGTCGAAGACGCGAAAGGAGGAAAAGCCGTACACCTGGCGTGTTTACACCTACTTCAGTGAGTCGTGCGCATGACAGGTGCTTACATGTACGCATTCTGACACATACATGCCATCTATTGACCAATTTTCACACTGTTTTATTTTTCTTCTGCCATACGTTTCACCGCTTCTCGGATAATATTCTGTTGCACTTTGACGTCATTCTGACCAGTGGTGTTATTTCTACAGCGTTTTCAAATCTTAACTTTATTTATAATCACACTGTATTATAGGAAAATAGTTGGCACCAAACTGTTGTTGCACGGACGTTTGTGGTCGCACTGAATAGGTTGCTAATCTGTGAATACATTAGTAGAATTAGCGTTTATTCAGTACAAAAGTGCAATTCATTAGTTCCCAACTATGTTTGATAAAAATTATACGACATAATGGGGTGAAGCTGTTTATGCCTTCTGCACTTTTCCTCCGCTATAACTGTCAGCGGCATAAAACCTTAACCTGCTTCTCAAAGCCAATGTAGTTTGTTCCTAAATTGCTAAATGTAAATTCTTGACAAAATGCTGGATGTATAAACGTTCGAATAGAAACTGTGTACGGAGACGTACCTCTTCAGTGGTACACGATTTAACTTGTGAAATTATGTCTTTCACAGCATGTCTCTTCTCGATGAAAAAGTATACAAATAATTGTAACTCGGGTAATAGTTGTATTCATAGCAAAGTAAGGCATCGGATACCAGCATCGAGGGCTAAATACGGTCATTTACGTGGAACGACTACCATGAAATTAGCTGTAATTGTGTCCTAAGCGCGACAGATGCGGAACAACTGAACACATCGTTTTAAGTGATTATCGTGAAATGATGAAAGTAGATGCAAATTTCATAATCTTCGTGGTACTATACTTGAACACATTATTACCAGAGTTAATCTTAGGGTCACATAACATCACACTCGTCTTGTCGTGCGGCCGCTGCCTGTCTACTGCTGTTGGCCCTTATGACCCGCGAAAGGTGATCAATAAAATTCTTCATCCTGCGCTTGTACAGTTGGAGTGAGGTATTATGTGTTATAATTTATATATCTGCTTCTAATGATAACTGTAATTCACAAAATGGAATTTCGATTGACATTTTCTATCTCTATATCTATTTCATGATCACCTATCACATGCGCAGAAAGTTGGTAAATAATTATTCATCTCTTTTTAAATGTATTTCTGAAAAGAGGAAGGAGTAAACCCCATAAAAGTCGGATACTGTTTTCGGTCAGGTTTATGTTTGTATAGGACTCAAAATCAGTATTTGTGACAATGCCTAACCCTCGCTATACCGCGGGGGAGGTGGAAGAGGTACTTGGTGCTTATAAATAACAGATTTCAGCTATCAGTCGTCCTTTTGAAATTTTATTGGCAGATCTAGGTTTCAGCTAGAAAGTAGCCATTCTCAATGCTAAGAATACAACACTTACATAGTTAAATGATGTCATAAAAAAGTTGCAATTAATGGCTTACCTCACATAGTTTGTATATTACATACCACTATAATTTTTGATCAATGCATGTAATTCTTGTTGGTCGGGCTTCATCCACAGTTCATTGAATACAAATGTTTGCGGATGGCGGGCTGTTTGGAGAACACATAGGTTGGTTACATGGCACCATCTATGTGAACTACATATAAACCTCAATGGAAGTAAACCACTTCAAATTCAATTACATAAAAAGGAACATAAGTAAAATTCTTACATTTTCATAAGACTAATTTCCTATTTATCACTTCGTGCTTAACTTAAGAAAATTTCGTGATCTAGTCTGGTGATCACGTTTTAAAATTTTGAAAAAAGTATTTATTGTTCTTAATGATTTCTTTCGTCAAATTCCATAATAGTTTTACATTTTAAATTTTTCAGTAAAATGTAAACCAAAAATTTTAAATTTAGTAGTCAATGTGACTTTTCGCAACAACTGCCATGGTCATAAGACCCGTCTTACACTTCTGTAAAACTTCGAAATGTAGGTTGTTAATGAAGATTAATAAATATTAACGAATTCTGTATTTGTTTAAAATATTTTGTGATGAATAGCCCTCCACTTAATGAAAACATTACGGAAATGTGTTGATGTTGTTAAGATTTTGCTAAAAGATATTTTAAGATTCTGTACCCTACTTATACATCAGAACCTATTTATAAAGTATGTTATCAATAAAAGTTAAACACATTTAAGGAATTTCTTGTATTTTTCTACTTTTTTTTAGTGGTGGGCACAAAGTACAACTCTTGATTTTATACGTTATGGAAAATCCGTTACTATTGCCGCTGTTAAAGGAAGCTCCTAGTTCCCATATTTCAGCGTGAAATGATCTCTCATTTTATTTAATCCCGGTTCATAATGTTTCACAGTACTGCCTGTGAGTAAGACTAACATGATTTAGCTAACACCCATGGCACTGTAACATGGTCACCTAATTACAATCATTTTGAACCTTTTTGGTTTTGGCTTGCATATACAGGAAACTGACTCACACACGTAGCGCAATGGTTTCTTACTGGTACCTGCAGCTCACTGATATATTTCTGGTTTCTAGAAAGAACAGTGCAGACCAGTCTTTCGGTTATTCAGGTACAGATCAGTTCTAGGGCCAGAAGGAACTCTTGTGTTACGTGATTAGGAAACAATGGCAATTTGTGATTTTTCTGTAGCGTCCCGAAATTGCTTTATTACCCATTTGCAGATTTAACATGCGCTTGTTAACTCTCCATAAGTTTGCTTGAAGGTGAAGAAGTCATTTTAGATTACACGTTTATCTCGGTTGGGAACAGAAGTACCATTTCATATTTAGCAACTTACACAGCTAATTTCAGCATTCAAAAGTAGCTCAATTAAATTGTGTGCAGGTCATTGTTCATTAGCTGTTCAGCAGTCAGAATTGAAATGTTTCTTTTTAAACCATGAACATTACTCTAAGACTTCGTATTCTTGTGGAATGAGATGCATTCACATTTTAGAGGTGACGTGGGTATTTCGATTACAAAAGTTTAACTTGTTATTGGAAACATTACGTAATTAGAGAAGCTACTGAAGCCTTTCACAAAGGAGCATAAATTTAAAGGGCACACGTCAGCCTTAGGATACAGGCAATATAGCAATTACCATATGGAATACACTGAAATAGTATGTCTACGTAACACACACCATGACACTTCAGGAAGGAAGAAGCTTAAACACAAAAATGTTCTAATCTTTCCATGAGCACATTTCACAGTCTTGCAGAACGTTTCAAACTGACTTCAACTTACTCTTTGGCTATCAAATTTGTAACTATCATCACATTTGCAATTTCAGTGAAAAACGGAAATGCGTAGACTAAATATTCTATAAAACCTGTATCATAGTGCAATATTAATAGCGTGCCTCAGTTTTTAATGTGTTTAAGTTCCTTCAAGTACCGACGAAGAATGATATACAATTTTGCAGTTTCAACTTTACAGCTTTTTAAAGGTGAAAGGTGTCGTTCCTACACTTCCCTACTCACAGGTTAAAAAACTCTTCTAAACTTTCATGTTATTGGCTAACACATATTAAACTGTTAAATCCAGCATCATTCTTGACATATGTGCATGGAGTATGTTTGACTGTTGTATGAAATTTTTATAAAAGGCAGTATGCGATTGAAATTAATTGCAACGTGCGTAGGGAAGAAATGTTCCAGCTGAAAATGGTTATACGTTCCATATAAGGGTTGTAGATTTATTTTTAAGTTTTAAAGATGTACTGAAAACTGTTGGAAAACTACTGCCTAAATAAGTAGGTATTGATCACTTGTACTTAAATATAAGAAATCAAAAAAGTGTTTCATAATGAAAATAAACACCAATGCCTACTCCATGAACCATTTGAAATTATGCAGTTTCTATCTTTTTTCCCACAATTACTTCTTTTTCTTATATTATGCAATATTGAAATTTTCTCCGTAAACTGCATGTGTAAACTAAACCTACAGGAATCTACACATACTGTGTGACTGAAAAGAGGAAGACAAATTCGATATACTCTTGTAAGTGAGACCTTTTCGTGGATCCGCTCATTACTCAGATAATTGCTGTTAATTATTCACATAATGTTCTGCTGTTACCTCATTAGACCACTACATAATAGAATATTTAACGATAGCTGAAGTATAAACAGCAAATTTCGGTTTGTAAGAGAATATTGTGGGGATATTATCACTTTAGAAAGCGCAATCACAGGCGATGGTAGACGGCGCAGCGCCATTTATAGCTGGCGTTATACGGAGAATTCGTTTGCATATTAAGCGGTATTATTACTCTTTTATTTTTAACGACTTTCTCCCCAGGAATGTAACGAGGGAAGAAAGAAAAATAAAATCTTCTACTGCGAAACGGCTACGCTGTATTCTCTTGAGGGGAAAATTACACGGAGCTAGCGGACATTTGCGTAAAACATGTAGGTTTTTCTTTCTCTTCTTTTTACGTGTTCTACCCGTAGGCCCATTAGGCGGCAACAGTTACGTTAGCAACATTTCCTGCTGTAGTACCGTCCGAGCTCACTACGAGTACTTCCACAGTTTCCTTACTTACCCCAGACCCTTGCAAATAGGAAGATTGCAAATTTTTTAAAAGCTGTGCGAAGACTACATCAGCTGTGCCGTTGTAAAGCTAGATATGCATTAAGTTTCTTAATGAGATACTATACAAAAGTTTGAACTCTTGTGAATGATGTCCAAAATTTCTTTCCTGCAAGGATTCCTAACTATCTACTGCTTCGATAATTCTTATGTGGTAGCAGCATTGTAAAAAAGGATATTACTCCTTAATAGCTTTTGCTTTCATGTCAATAATTATTTGTGTAACTTGTGAATAGTTACAAAAGAGCAGATGTAATTAGTTATCAATACATCTATGCCTCTGACTATATTTCTTGTCCGCCCCTGGTAGATGAGTGGTCAGAGCGCCAGAATGTCAATCTTAAGGGCCCGCTCAGGCACTGGGTGTTGTGTTGTCTTAATCATCATCATTTCATCCCCAATGACCCGCAAGTCAGCGAAGTTGGGTCAAAAATGACTTGCAACCGCCGATCGGTCTAGATGACGGGAGGCCTTACTCACACGACATTTACATTTGCTATATTTCTTCACTGAACCATTTAAAAAGACACATGATTTCTGGAGCAGACTTAAGTCCTAATTAATGGAGCTTTACGCTCCATGAATGACAATAAGTTACAAGCTAAAAGTTTCCAGAGAAAAATTTTGTTAATCTGCTTTATTTCCAAATATTTACTGTCCTTACCTAAAAATCTAGTGTATTGAGTTTCACTTGACTGTCATATGATACACAGTTAGGACTTAGCAGTCTCCATTGTTGTACTGTTTTCAGGCCCAATGTTGTTTTCTTTTAGAAAGACTAATGGTTTATCATAACACTACATTAAAACGAAAACTGGTATAAACAAAGCGGCACTGAAATGAAGAATACAGCCTATCTAGTACACAATTAGTTTTCCTTGTTGTGTTCACTCAAAGCACTGCTTTGGCGCAGCTGTCCAAGGCAGTTTATCCTGTGCAAGCCTCTTCACTTCTGAACTACTGCAACCTACATCAAATCCTTTTCACCCAGTTCCTTTTTGTAGTCAAGCCTTCATACTCAGCATCTTCCTCTCACTGCCACTGTCTGTGTAAGTCTGTTTCCCTCTGTCTCCCTTATTTCCGATTGATTTACAGTACATTCCATTGCCATTTTCTCATCTCTCACTTACACTGTTGCATTTTGTATTTCTTTCCCACTGCCACACTGTCCAGAATACGACGGCAGCTCAAATATTCTGGTTGGTCCAACATTTTCCCCCCTATACTGACGTCCTTAGGATGTCAATCCGAAATGAGCACTCCCCTATCGTATGTGATAAGGTTCGCCGGTCCAGGAGAGTTAGAAATTATAGTCTCCACTCATCTGCACATTTCATTTCGTATGTGTCCTCCATCTTTTGTTGCAACTGCTTCTACCGCGAGCCAGCTCTCTTTCTCTTTTACTGCCACTGTCTCTCCCTGAGCATCAATACCGCATCTCTGTTTTGCTCACATTGCCAATGTCTTAATTCATCTCTTTTGCTCTATCACTGCCACTTTCTCTCTCCCACCATCACAGTCTCCTCTCTCTTTTATCTCCCTCTTCCACTGTGCCTTTTCTCCTCCACCATCACTGTCTCTGTGCTACTCTCTTTCTGCACAAAATACGCGAATATGTTCGCATGCAAAAATTTTTATTGAGGATGTCGGAATGAGGCTTGACGCAACTGGTTCCCCACTTTTCTGTCAGAATTCCTCTTTCAAGGACTCTTGAAACATGAACACGTTCGCTGTTTTCGTGCTGGGTCCGTTTTTTTCATATACAGCAACGTCTGCTACTTTATCCTATAGATCGGTAAATTTGTGAAAATTTATTTATGTTTTGGGACACATTTATATACTTTGAAAGATACACTTAACAAATAAGTACTCATAATATAATGTCAACAAAAAGTAGATTGCTTTAATTTTTTCTGGATGCTTTGATAATAGACTGCAGTTCATCGAAAACGCTTGATTTTTTATGTGTAACTTGAAATACTAAATATGTTATTACAAATATTTTACTGAATTTTCTGCCTTTCTAGTTTCACTTCATTTTTTGCATTTATTTTCTGGCACGTTTAGGCTCATTCTAGTCAATATTTTTTGTCACTGCAGTAGCACTTTGGTCCTGTTTGTATAGGCATGAAGTGCCCAATATACGGATGTGTTACAACGTAAAGTATTGTTGGAGAACGACGCAGACTAAAAACATATTTTGGTGTCCGTAATCCCCTTTCGATGCCATGGGTTCACTAGGCCTCATGACGCCTTAGATCGGATATTACGTTCATATTTTACGTACACAAGTATCCTAACTTTGTATCTCTGGATCTCGGTATCAGGAACATCATATAAAGAATGAATGGTAACAATTTAGGTCATCTACCATGAATAGAAATTATAGTAGTGGTCATCCACACAACTGGTACTTTTCGTACCTGGTAATTATGGTTTCTCGGAGTTTTCTCAGAACCGTCCATGAACAAATGATCCTTTTATATTCCGTATAAGATCCACCACATACTGCACAAAATGCATAACAACCAACAGATTTACTCAATTTACCTGGGTTGGCGGAAGAATGCGACATCCGAATTTGAACTTGTTCTATAGGATGGCTACAGTACGCCCGTTCTTCTGATAGGTATACAAATGATTGCTAGATCATTTAGTCTTTATCACTGTGGTCAATAGAACCCTAGATAAGGCCCCCTGAAAAATAGACTTTTGGTGCGCTGCTTTTTGGAACATATTGGCACCACTAACCGACCGGTCCATCCCTCTAATATTCAGCTTTCTTCTCTTGTATAAAATTTCTATGATTTCTAACCGCTTCTTGTCCGGAACGTGTATCGTCCACATTTCACTCGCGTACGAGGTTGCCGTCCAGACAAATATCTTCAGAAAATATTTCGTAACACATTTATATTCGATGTAAACAAGATTTCATATTCAGAAGCCCTGTTCTTGATTTTTTTCAGTCTGCATGTAACATCCTCTGGAGTTTCTGGCACAAACAGCAAAAGATATCTATTAATTCCAGCGTCTCATTCTCTGATCGAATTCCCTCAGCATCACTCGATTGAACTCGAGTACTCTCCAGTACTCACGTTTTAATTTTGTTGTTACTGACAACCTCTTTTTACTATACCATCCAATGAAGCGATCTTCCAAGTCTCTTGCGATCGTTTACGTAAGTAGCATTACATCAGCGTACATCAAGACCTTAATTGTTCCTTCCACAACTTTAATTTCATTTCCTGATATAATCTCAGTTTTCTTTACTATCTGCTCAGTATACGGATTGAATAACATCGGGGATCTAGTACAAGCCTGTCGCTGTCCTACTCATTTCTCTCGTGCCCTTCCACTGTTATAACTGTAATTTCCTTTCTGTCAAGTTGTTAATAATCGTTCGCTTCCTGTATTTCACCTTTGTTTAGAATTTCGAAGAGTGTATTCCAGTCTACAGTGTCAGAAGATTTTGCTACCTCTACAAAACGAGGAAGAAGCATGCATCCGCCTCTTGGGAGATAGCAGCCGTACAGGAAACACATAGAAATTGCGTTTTTTTAATTTATTTTAAGTGTTTCGTTCGTCTGTGGCGAGCATCCTCACACTGTGCTTGCCCTTGGGGAAAAGCGTCACATGTTAAAGGCACTTCTCAACACAGTCATCAACACAAAGAGTAATACACGCCCAATCTCATTAACATGTAATCCACTGCTTGCCAGTAGCATCCAGCGAAAGCCCCTTAATTGGTGTTTGCTGTGTGTTTGTTGCTTGACAGTGTGTTGTCCCCGTCGGTTTTCCTTCATTATGATGTAATAGTCATATGCTAGTCACGATCAATTGAATTTGCTGCTGTAGCAAAAATATTTATGAAGGCTCAGATCAGGGAGAAATGTTTTTCTACTAGGAGAAATCATAACTATGTTTTGTGATTCTTTGATCAGTGGCGTTAACAAGTATCTTGGAAGGCACTATCTCTAGTATTGACCAGCAATTGACACAGTGATTCTATATGTTCATGGAACTATGTACATTCCTCTGTTCACTCTCTCTACAGTTTATTGGCGTTAAACAAATTTTGGTGACAGAGGCGATGGCAACTGAAAACATAGACAAAATCTTGGCTTCTATTTAAATTATTCATTTGCAGTCTTTTCAGATAACTGCGAATATACTACTTATTTATGAAATTCGATTCACCAACGTTGGCGCTCGAAATTGTATGGTGATTACGTATATGATTACGGAACAAGAGATTTCACAGTCCTTGGTTAATTTTTTCCATCGCTGCCGTGTTTTATACAGTTATATTTATGGAGCCTACACAAGGACGGCGAGACCAAGCTTCCTCTTTGTTTGGTCGTAGATGAGGCAGATATGATGTAAACAATTGGCTGTAAATCACTTTATTATTACGCGTTGTCTATGAAGCAGGAACTCGGTTTCGGCTGGTACCTTAGTCTGACACTGTGTGTGTTCAGTCTCACAATACGGGCGTTTGAACTCGCTAAAATTTGGCAGTTGTTTTATATATAACGGTGCTTTAGAATAACACAGTTCGCAACTGTATTTTGCAATGAGCGCTGTTGATCACGCTATTGATTAAAATGGTTCAAATGGCTCTAAGCAATCTGGGACTTAACATCTGAGGTCATTAGTACCCTAGACTTAGAACTACTCAAACCTAACTAACCTAAGGACATCACACACATACATGCCCGAGGCAGGATATGAAACTGCGACCGTAGCAGCAGCACGGTTCCGGACTCAAGGGCATAGAACCACTCGGCCACAACGGCCGGCGATCACGCTATTGAATAGATCATACTTTTTGCTGTAAGTGAATATGTAACTGTGAGTGCCTAAAAATATAACCTATTAAGAAGATCTACACCTAATGGAAATGAGCGTACCGCATTGTGTGCCGGGAGTCCCCCATTCGGGGAAGTTCGGCCGCTGAGGGCAAGTATTTATTGCATTCGACGCCACATTGGATGACTTGCTCGTCGGAGATGAAAATGAAATGATGATGAGCACAACACAACACCCAGTTCCTGAGCGGGAATCGAACCCGGGCCCCATGGCGTAGCATTACGCCGCGCTGACCACTCAGCTAACGGGGGCGTACAGATGCTGCCAAACACAATTTCTTGTCACAAAAATGCCTTGTAACTTAATAATAACGTTTCGCATTACGGAGAGCCTACCGCTAAGCAGCACGAAAGTTTCTGATGTGGCTGTAGGACAGTATCGTGGTGGTGGTGTTTGCATGGTCAATGGACAGCAATGCTGGCGTAGCTCAGCCACCGGTAGGGCCTCCCAAGCCGGACAGGCAGAAGAAGAGGTGCCAAACTAAATGGAATACATTGACCCTCCAGGTAGGGGGTTGGCCGTGGGGCTAAAAACCCCACCTCGTTCAAACATTATCAGTGAAAAACCACCAACTTACCTTTGTGAACTTTCATACACCAACAGAAGAAAGCGAAGATCAAGTGAAGGATATATTCTGTGCACAGCTGGAAGTTGTTACGTATTCCATTCCTAAAAACAGCTGCAGAACTCTCACCGGCAATTTTAATGCCAATATTGGAAAGGAGAGCAACTTTACTCCCTAAATAGGCGTTCTTAGTCTGCATGAAAATAGTAACGACAACGGAATAAGGCTAATTAGCTTTGCTACGTTTGCCGGCCGCTGTGACCGAGCGGTTCTAGGCCCTTCAATCCGGAACCGCGCTGCTACTACGGTCGCAAGTTCGAATCCTGCCTCGGCCATGGATGTGTGTGATGTCCTTAGGTTAGTTAGGTTTACGTAGTTCTAAGTCTAGGGTCTGATGACCTCAGATGTTGTCCCATAAAGCTTAGAGCCATTTGAACCACTTTGCTACGTCCAAGGGCATGTTTATCAGCAGCACTAACTACCCACATAGACAGGTGCACAAAGGAACGTGGGTATCCACAAATGGAAAAACAGTCAGCGAAATAGACCACATAGTATTCAACGTAGAAACCAGGAACTGGATTATGGAAGTAAGAAATTATCGTGGGGCTGAGTGTGGTTCCGGCCATTTTTTGGTTAAAAGTCAGCTAAGAGTCACCCTGAAACGACACCAAAGAAATAAACTAAAGAAAGTTATTGGAAAAAAAGTGGCCAGGAAGAAGAAATGGTTCAATGAGGTCTGTGAAGAGGCGGTCAGCAAGAGAAAAACGCCCGTGACAAGTGGTTACAGACAGCAACTGATCAGAGCAGTAAGGTAGAATTTGACAGAGTCCGAAAAGAAACACAAGCGGTATTGAGGAGAGAAAAGAGGAAATTTTTGAGTGGGGTTATTACAGAAGCAGAAGACTTCCAGGAAGGAGAAAACCTATAAACTCACAGAGGAATTCATAAAAATGCCAAAGGAGGGATGCTGAAAATTGAATATCAAATTGCAAAGAGATGGGAAGAATATTTCAGTGACTTGTGACCACAAGCAGCAGACCCTGAATACCATTACCAACTGTAGAAGAGATTACGAAGCAGATAAAAAGGCTTAAAAAGGATAGAAGCCCAGGAGAAAATGGCATCCATGCTGAAATAATTCAGGAAAGGGGTGAATACCTTGTCGCATGGATTCACAGATTAATAGAGACCATTTGCAACACTGAAAACATTCCAGAAGACTGGAGGAATTCATTAATCTGTCCCATCCACAAGAAGAATGATCAAATGGTGTGTTAAAACTACCGCTAAACTACTGCTAAATATTTGCTTTAAGATGTCTTCTAGATCGAATCCTACCGTTGGCAGACACCATTACTGGGAATATCAAGGAGGATTTCATCACGGGAAATCTACTACCGACCAAATCTTTGTCCTACGCCTAATCGCAGAAAAATGGTGGGAGTTTGGCCAAGAACTACATGTGCAGTTTGTTGACTTCAGAGAAGCATATACCTGTATTTATCCGGAAAGTATGCTGAGGTGTCTGAGTTCGGTTTTGCCAGGAAACTAGAAATTCTCACGAAGGCCTACCTGATGGATACTACAGGAAAAGTAAAATTTGGAAATAAGGTAACAGAAACATTCAAAATAAAAACTGGGCTACTGCAGGGCGACGGACTATCACCTGTTCTTTTCAATTTCGCATTAGAAACTGTAAGGTGAGAGATGTCATGTATTGAACTCACAGGAGTCCAGATCGGGGATGTGAACATCAAGTACCTCGGATATGCCGATGATATAATGCTAGTATCTGGGTCGCAAGAAGAATTAGGGGAAATGGCTAACATTGTGGAAACAACTGCGAGAAAAATTGGACTTCAAATCAATCGTGACAAGATGGAGTACATGGTTCTGCGCCGTAGATATAATGAAACTCAAGTACCATTTCCACCCTTACAGACAACTGAAGGTTCTTATCGCCAAGTCAGGGAGTTCAACAATCTTTGCGCAGTATTCAGAGATGAACCATCCAGTAAAATAGGAATACAGGGATGACTACAGGCAGGTAGTTGCTGTTACCACGGCGTTAATGCTGTACTCAAAGCCAGAAGTTTGTCAAGAGATTTAAAAATAAACATCTACAAAACACTACTACAGCCCATAGTACTATATGGATGTGCCACCTGGACAACAACCAAACAAGATGTGAACAGACTGATGACATTAGAAAGGAAAGTCCTTCGGAAGAGTTTTGGAAGGTTTAAGATAATGAGAGTGAAAAATGGAGGCATCATCACAATACAGAGTTGTATGATATTAGCAAAGAGCCGAACATCGTGGCCATAATGAAGACACGACGACTCCAGTGGGCATGGCATGTTGCTCGAATGCAAGACAATCGATGGCCGAAAACTGTACTCAACACCAAGCTAACCGGCAGCATGTCCGTAGGAAGACAGAGAAATCGATAGAGTGACTTCGTATCGAAAGACCTTCGGAGAATGGGACTGCTGGACGGATGGCAGAAAGGAGCTGAAGACAGGCTGAAGTGGAGGCAATCTCTCAATGCAGCGCGCGGTCCATTGGGCCTGATCGCGTAAGGTAAGGTAAGTAAGTGTAGGAAGGAATGCAAAAACTTATTCCTTAACAAAGAAATAAGCCCTTTCTCATTGAAATTTATTTTCATTTTTTAACACTAGCTCCTTCCAAGTCTATAAAGTTCTCCCAGCGATGCTCCCGTCTCCTTAACTCGTTGAAATAAGAGTATCTTTCGGAGCAAAGGTGAGGTCCATTCATTCGACGAAGACTTTTATTCACCGAGCTCAACTTTTATCCGAGGGAACAAGAAAAAAAGTGTCTTTGGGATGGAGTTGATAAATAAGGATGGCGGTCAACCAGCAGAAACCTGAATCTGTGAATCTTCTCCATGACAACCAGTAAGGTGTGGGACAGTGCATTGTCTTGGTGAAAAAAATTGTTTTTCTTTTGCAAATGTAACAGTTTTTTCTCAATTCCTACTTTCAGCTTATCGAGTAATATGGCTTAGTATGGTCCTGTAACAATTTTTCCTCTTTCTCTAACATTATTTGCTGAACCTGAACAAAGTATCGTATTGCCAATGGTTGTAAGTTTTGACCATTCTGAATGTTCATCGTCACCAAAGATGATACGGCCACATTGAAATTCATCTGCCCAAAATTTCACAGTGCAGAATCCACGTATACGCCGTCCATATCGTGTATGATGACAGCACGATAGTCATTTTCACAAAAACACTAGCATAGACTCATTAAAGCAACTGTCGAAAATCTACGTGTGCACAATGGCTGAAATTTTGGGTCCTTATTCCGCATGGGCTAACAAACTTACCGACTTTTGCTGACAAGTGTTGTTAACATCACGTTGAGTTTGGAAGCTATTCAGACTACCCTCATATTTAACTTGCTGGCCACACACCACTGCTGTACCTGAACTGGGGCTCATTGACGTCTCTGGCTTCGTTCTCGAGGCTTCTTGGCGAAAGCGGTGAAGTGTTTGTCGCAAATGTAACTTAGAGTTTCTGAATCATCCCGAATGTATTTTGCCGGCCAGTGTGGCCGTGCGGTTCTAGGCGCCTCAGTCTGGAACCGCTTGACCGCTACGTTCGCAGGTTCGAATCCTGCCTCGGGCATAGCTGTGTGTGATGTCCTTAGGTTAGTTAGGTTTAAGTAGTTCTAAGTTCTATGGGACTGATTACCTAAGATGTTAAGTCCCATAGAGCTCAGAGTCATTTGAACCATTTGAACCGTATGTATTTTGTAGGGCGTAATTGTCTTTATTATCTATTAACTTGCCCTTTCCAAACATATACAGAAACTCATGGCCTTACAGTCACCATGTATAGATTTAATCGACTCACCGTAACCTCATGCATTCTGACTACTCCAGAAGGAATAGCGGCCAAACACTGCTACTGTAACGCTTTAGTCCTAATGCATGTTTAACTTTACACATCTCTATAAGTTGTACCTTAGTCATGTTCCAGTTCTTCGGTATACTTCGTAGTAAAATTTCTTTATTACTTATGTTCAAAGCGGCATAGTAAATTGTGCTAAAAATTGTCAATGTGCTTCACGAATCCTCTTCAATACACTGTCCGAAAATAGAGAATTATTACACCTGGAAGACGACGTCGATTTTTATCCGAACACAGTACACGCCACCTGGGGATAATAGATGTACTGATAGTCGTTTCAACGTCGTCCACGAGTAGATAGCTACCAGAACGTCATCTGCATCTACACTTTAATAGGGAAGGCTCGACAGAGCCGCGCGGGATTAGCCGAGCGGTCTGAGCGCTGCACTCATGGACTATGCAGCTGATCCCGGCGGAGGCTCAAGTTCTCCCTCGGACATAGGTGTGTGTGTTTGTCCTTAGGATAATTTAGGTTAAGTAGTGTGTAAGCTTAGGGACTGATGACCCTCGCAGTGAAGTCCCATTAGATTTCACCCACATTTGAACATTTTTTTGAACCCTCGACATAAGGCTCAGTGTGGTGCAAACGTATGAAACATGTAGGCGACCTTGCCACCGAAGACGCACTTCTGCTTCGTACTGAAAACTGAGAGAGCTTTAATTGTAGCCTTCCCAGTGGTGGGATGGTACTTTCGGAGAGCTGCCACACAAGATGGACATGCTGCACCAGTTGCTCTACAATGCTGGTATCAGTGTCGCGTGTACATTCTGGATGTCCACGTAGCACAGGCGCCCACCAACATCATCGTATTGTAAGGGCAGCAGTGGCAGAGAGAGCTTGTGAGCCGAGACGTTTCAGCACGAACTGCTGCGAACCTATTTTTAACAGTGGGACTACGGACACGAACACCTACATCCCGTCTCTCACTCACGCCACAGCATCGACGTATAGGAATCGACTGGTGCCCTCAGAGGATCACTTGGAACATGGGACAGCACAAGGTGGTCTTCAGCGATGAAAGCAGTTTCTGTCTCTACGCAATCGATGTGATGATCGCTTGCGCTTACAACGTAGACCTTGTGAGCGCTGTCTCGTGTGGAACTCCAGCCGTTATGGTGTGGCATGCGGTGAGGTACAACTCTTGCTCATGGTGCGACCGCTAACCAGTGCTCGATACCTACACAATGTTATTAGACATCTTATTTTTCCGTTCTTGTAATACGAAGGTGATGTCTTGTTCCGACAGGATACTTCCCGCCCCAAAGCTGGTCGTGAAACTCAACGTGCTCTGCAAGACGTGCGACAACTTCCCTGTCCAGCATGATCCGCGGACCTGTCTCCAATCGAGCACGTGTGGGGTATGATGTGACGAGAAGTGACAGGTACATCAGAACTGCTTGTGCTATTGATCTGTAAAATCATTTTATGTACTGCATATGCAGTGTCGCAACAGTAAATCTTGAGTGAGTTGGAAACCTAATCTTTTCTTTCCAGCAGACTATTATCAACAGCCAATTCGAAATTCTGCTCGACAAACGTATTGCTAATGCGTCCACTTTTAAAATCACTGATTTTGCCTTATGTATTTTTCCGGCATGTCAGTTGGAAGGAACCGGTTGACTTGATGGGCCTACTGCAGTGAGCTTTTACACCGTTTGTTCACAGTACCAGCAACCGTACGGATGAAACCATTACTGTCTTGGGGTTTTTGTTAGGAGACGTCGATGCTCATCTCAGTTGCATTCATTCTTTCATTTGCAGCTCCAGAAGCGGCTTTTCGTGGATCGTCTCTGTTTCAGATAATTTCACTTTAGATTCCTCTTTAGCTGTCCGATAACCCATTACGTTAAATGTGACGACAAACACTTTCAGTTTCATTAGCCCTGTCTGTAACCTCTACACACACCACCTTGCGGCAAGCAGAGCGCTGTACACGAATCCGGACCTAGACGGAAAAAAGAGACTCTCACATCGCGCCAAACAATAATGATAAAATGATGTGTATGGTTTCGCCACACATGGTGGCAAATTATGGCGATGGAATGCTGTGAGTGGTTTCGTCTGACGCAGCATCATTAGAAAAAAAAAAAGAAGTGCCCGTTTCTCGTTTGACAGATGGAACAAAATCTATATTGGAAGGCTGGTCGTTCCGAATCATATATGGCGGCCCTGACAGACTGCAACGTCCCCTTTTTAACAATTATACACGACTGTCCTTAAACTGACACAAAATATTTTTAGCGCAACGCAATCTGACTATCAAAGATCCCTGCAAAAGAATGGCCCTGACTAACATTAAACTATACCTTTCACAAATCACTTACCTCACAAAAATCTTCGCTGCTCAAGCTACTGCAATACAGCAAGCGCCACTACTGCCAGCTAAATAAAAGATTCAAACTATGGAAGGCACTAACTACTGATAGGGATAGTTAGCAAATGAAAGATATTAATAGAGAACAAACAATGTATTTACCTTAATATCATCACAAGTCATAATATATATATCAGTTCATGACAAATTACAAATCTCCGCCATCTCTCTCCCCACATCCACCACTGCTGGCGGCTCACCTCCAACTGCGCAACGCTACGCGCTGTTCACAGCCAGCTGCCTAACACTACAATGGCAGACAACAATGCAAACTAGCCACAGACTGCACACAGCACTGCCAGTGATTTTCATATTGAGCGCTACGTAACGTTGCCAATAAGAAAACATAAACAGCCTACTTACGTAGAGAAAACATAAACAGCCTACTTACATAGCCCCCATGCTCCCCACAAAAATTTTACAAATTTTTTTTTGGGCAGTGGCCAATAATGATTTCATAAAATTTTTCATAATTACAATAACAAAGAAATCAAATGCACACACTTATTGATATTATGTTGGTCAAAAGCTCAAATTTTCTTACAGTCCATAAAGACAGTCCACATTGTTCATCACAGTGAAACTGCCGTTTCTTTTCTCAAAGTCTGAGCAGTAAAAGACAATGCAAACAGAAGTAGTGGATTTCCATGCCGTCTTGAAGAAGTAGTGTTGTCCTTCCAACGGAAAGACAATGCTGACTCTTGACAAGCAGACAGGTAATGGGCCACAACATAGCAAACCCACAGCAGAGTCATTCGACGTTTTGAAGAATATTGGTAGGTAGGTCATCACAGAGCAGACCCACTGTAGTCCTGGTAGAGAGTATGGTATTGGTGGGCCACCAGAGGTGCAGACCCACTGCAGTCCTTGTAGAAATAATGGTATTGGTGAGTCATCAAAGATGTAGACCCACTGTAGTCCTTGTAGAGATAATGGTATTGGTGGGCCACCAGAGGTGCAGACCCACTGCAGGCCTTGTAGAAATAATGGTACTGGTGAGTCAGCAAAGGTGTAGACCCACTGTAGTCCTTGTAGAAATGGCCAGCAGCCATCTGTTGCGACTGTGCAGGTGCACAATCACCATCGAAGAGTCTTGCGGACAATATAGCAAGTCCATAAACCACCACTTGTGCACTCACAAAGTTTCTGGAATTGTCCTTAGATCCAGCAATGCTGTTATCCAGTCCCTTGCTGAGTTATTAACACACGTGCAAACACTCACAGTCCCAACTTCTCACATATTGTCCATATACTATGACCAACAGAAACGTGTGCAGTGAAATGTAACTAACAAGTTAATAATATCATGAACTGGTGACAATTACAATTTTATAACATAAGAATACAATAACAAAGGTACAAAATACATCATTAAAAACATAACAATATAGATAACATTTGTAGTACAGGCTTTACAAAAGAATAGATATAGACATATACATCAGTGTTACAGGAATTATGACATGAGTACATACATAGAAGATCAGAATAACTTGCGAAACATCAACTTCACACATGAGCATTTAAACAGAATGAATAATGTCTAATATCTTTACAAAGTAAATAACATATTATTAATGCCAATTATATTTGAGGATAACAGTATTCCTCATCATAGTGAATGTAGCTTAATATTAAAAGAAGAAAAAATTCTATGAAACTACACAGAGACAGGAAGAAAACAAATACTCAAGGGTACACAAACACATAGTGGGATAACACCAATAGGAAAGGACAGGGTTCGTTTTCAGTGTAACATTTGGTACTGCAGTCCAACCCAAAACTTCATATATCTTTCCTCTTATTTCATCCTTTGTTTCCACCAAAAAAATTCTATCTAAGCATGCTTTCTGTATTTATATGTTCACACATTTCTTACCTCAACATTTATTTCCAAGAAAATCCTACCTAAACCTGTTTTCTCAATGCATTTCTTCCAATTCATCTCAACTCATTCTCTTAGAGGCTACCCCCTCTTAAGCTAACTTAAATCTACTGAGCTCAGATGCTAAACTAAGGGACGAGGCAATGCAGCATCACATAACAAATTATCACAAACAGCAATGCAAAAAAATGCAAATTCGCAAAGCTAGCAGCATAAATGAGCAAAAGTCAAATTCAATAACACTATGCCTGGCAAACAGCAGCAACTTATAACTAAACATGACATATCGCAAGCAGAAAAAATATTACAGTAAAAACAACAATGCAGATAAGGGAAATGTATATTCACATCTTAATATCTATGTAATTAAAGTGGTGCACCACAACAACTGATTGAAAAAAGAAATATTACCATGTACTTGAAAAGAAAATTACGTGTTACTGTTACTAGTTCCTTCTTATAGTTCTTTCCTTTCCAAGTGCTCCTTTTTTTTTAAAGAATGTGGATCATAAAATAATTATTTAATAGATCTGTTGACAGAAAGTCTTCACATTACTAAATGCATTTCATTTTATAAAAGCAATGCTGCAACACAGCTGGAAACCAGATATCAAATGAAATAAGCAACTATGAAAAGCAAAGCATAAAAATATCATTCAATAGTCATGTGGCATTTCGTAAGTCAGTAGCTCTCAACTCTCGTAGAAAGACACTTGTCATTATTAGGTTTGCAGATGTAAGAATGTTTCCAAGTTATTATTAGCGTGTTGTATTTGCGATGTTTTCTACAAAGGAATGTCAGAAGCGAGGTTAATGGCCTCTTTTTTTTTTTTTTTCTCCACCTAATGGCTTTTTCTCCGGGCGGCTGGCCCAGCTGGGCGCCACAACGCATTACGTGCAGGTGGTCACTTAACTTTCGTACGGAAATAATTACGACAGCAGTTTCTGCTACCGTGGCAGTCTCATATAAAAATATTTCACAGGTCAAGAATTAGCGTTGCAAATCTGTAGAAACAAAATCCTATAAATATAAGTGTCCAAAAAAATTTTCAGTGGCATTGTGATACATTCACACATGATTCACACATGTACACACATTTCATAATTCTAATGTATGATTCTTGGTTTCCAACATCCTTTTCCATAAGTCAGAGTCCCTAAACACTACTCATTATTCCTTACCTCATTATACATATACATATTCGTCGACACTTCTTCAATATTTCATCATGAGAAATACGTAGCATAATAAACATTCCTCAACAACATAATACACATCGTCGTCATAATAATAACATCATAACACTTCAGTCAAATCTCAAAATCGTCGTAGCTTCCTCCAATAATTTCTAAGCCTAAAAAAATTCTCTGCTCATTTCAAAAGTGGCTGCTGCCTCAAACGTACTTTAAAAATCATGAATCCATACCAAATACATCATTCAAAGCTCTCATAGTATCACAATGGTTCCGAAAAAATATGAAGAGTTCACACAGTACAGACAAAATACAGTTTCATAAGTGTGAAGTTATCCAACTGTGTAATTACGTAAACATGTGTCACTGATATAGTAAAAAAAGTTTATCTCTCAGTTAAATGATCAGATAGCTGTGTAATTCTGTGTTAGAGAAATATGGTACCGATGTGTAAAGTTGTATAAGCAAATACCATATCAGCTAGGGTTCCTTGTGGTTGCCACACACATGGTACACAAAGTAAGCGTGTACCCCCCTGAGGATTTATGCAATTATACCCTCAGGTGTTACAGATTACAGCAATGGAATGAAATGTATCACAGAAAACCTTTGTATCATTGTACTCCAAATTTCTTTAAAAATAAATGTTTTAAGTACAAAATTAATCATTCAAATGCGTGTCCTGTAGCGCTAAATGTGCGTCTTGTTGCAACATAATCTCTGTGGAAGTGTCGTAGTTATCGTCCTCCGAAAGCTAAGTTCTGCAGAAGTCAATGTACTTACCTCATAATACACAAAAGTGAAATGCTTTGCGTATAAATGTCTTAGTTATTACGCTTATTGCCGTGATGAGGAAAGTACTGTGCTGTAACGTATTGTTGTGCTACGGAAAAGGCAATCTCATTGTAGCTATACCACAAAAGTTACTACTATAACATGTTTTACTTTCCAGAATAAAACAGAAAACTGTGCAGATATAAAACAGATACACCGCAAAAGCAACATTGTAAATTGTCACTCATTAGTAGCGTCGTGATAAAAATCGTGTAGCTGTCACATAAACTAACCTCTGTGTCATCTGGTATCTCTCAGAAAGCACATTAAATTCAGAATGTATTTTCAAATAAACCAAAATGTTGCATTAAAATCTCATTAGCAGTACTGGTAAATGTTCTAAGTATGTGAGCCTTATAGTCGTTACGTAATTGTGCAACAAATAAGCAAGAATGTACACACACAATAACACTGTGACGTCTGTTTGCTATAACAATGCATTCGTCATTTCTGTTTAAATAAGTTCTCTTGGTTCGTGATTGGATATTTAACTTCAAACATTGTTGCATGTTAACAGATTCTAAGTCTGACAAGCATACTAGTAATGTAAAGTGAAAAGTTATATGGCAAAGACAAAGTTAAAAAGCAGATTATCTTTCAATAAACGGTTTTACATTTGAAATGTGGTACAATCTTTTACTCTTCATAGTACTCAGAGTTTCAACATCAACCCAGTTATCGTGCGGTATACGTCGGTAAAGAATACTGGAGTTTTTCTCAAGGTTAGCGTCTATGTTATTTTTCTCTGAGCCACCTGGCGCACGCGGCTGCCTGCTGTGCGAGTCATTGTCTGTCTCTTTGTTGGCGCGCGTCGTTATTGGGATTTGGAGACCTAACTTCTACGAATTCGCCTTGCCGAAAGGGCCCTGCTCTGTTTGAATCCCGCCAGTTCTGATACAATTCAGGTCTGTCGTTACGAATATATCGTCTGTCGTAGTTCCTGTAGTTTCTTTCTTGTCGGTCAAGTGGTGGAGAATTTCTCCTTGAATCGTAACTGCCCGCTGGACCATTGCGTCTAGAGTTATTCTGTCTCCCTTGATAATAATTATTTTGGTTCCCAAATTGACTGTTTCTCAGATTGTCTCTGTGATAGTCACTACCGCGGAGAGGTGATCTTTCCCTGTAATTATTACTACTCTGCCAACGGTTGTCATACGGGTGGTGTCTGTTTTGGTCACGATTTGTGTTGTGATAATAGCCTTGTCGTGTCAAATTATTACTTCTTTCATCGCGGAATTGCGACGGATGTGACCTGTAATTGTTGTGTTCCTGGTTTCGCGTTCCGCGATTGTCAGTGTCACTTTCTAGTTCTTGTAACAGTCCCTGAAAAGCTTCAATGTCATCTTTGCAACGTCCTGCCAAAATAATATGTCGTAAATGTTCAGGTAATTTGATTAAGCAAATGCGGATGAGTTCTGAGGGGCTGTATGGGTTTGAAAGATACTGATTCTTATGCAACATGTCTTCAAAATATTTCACAAGACTGGAGAATTCAGATTGTTCAAAGTGTTTCATCATTATGATACCATGTTTTACGCGGTCTTGTGTGGCTTGAGACCAATATGCTGAGAGGAAGGCATGGTAAAATTCTCCTTCACTGTGGCAATCGTGAATGACCGATCGCATTCTTACAGCTGGTTCATTCTCTAAGTAGCCACACATAAATTCTAATCTGTGTTCCAACGACCAGTTGGGAGGAAAACAATGCGAGAATTGATGGAGCCATGCTTGTGGATGAATGTCGTTGCCAGAATTCTTAAATGTTTTGAATTTACGTGTAGTAATGAACAGCTTATAGTCAAAATCATCATGTCGGCGAGTCGCATATCGGTCATTGTTAGGTCGTGTCGGCCGTTCCTTATCAAAATTCGGTGCACATTGACAATTTCTTTCATAACTTCCGATATGCCCTGTGTTATTATTTTGTGGCTGTTCCGTATTTCTGTGTTCCTCTTCCCGTATTGGGGTGCGAGTATCCTCTGAAATACGTAATTCTTGAATTACCTGTGTCAGCTGATCTTGTACTTCCCGGATTTCTCTTTTGTACTGTGTATTGATTTGATTTTGATTCTGTTTGAATTTTCTAATTTGTTCATACTCTTCTGTGTCAGTGAAGGCTACAGGTCTTGTGTCATTCAGATCATCATCTACCTTTGTAGATAAGTTAGTGACCTGATCCGAAAGTTCGGCTACTTCCTCCGATAGTGAACACATTTCCTCAGTGTGTTTTTCTGAACCAAGTTTCAGAGTGTCCATTTGTGTTGAAATCGTATCTACTGTGTCCTTTAAGTTTTCCTGAGTTTTTGCAAGTTGCGTAACCGAATCGGTAGATGCAACTGAGTCAATTTTAGCCCACAAGGTCTCATGATTTTCATGAACAATGGTTTGCAGTTCTTTTATGGCTGCTTCGTGATTCTGTAATGCATTTTCATGCCGCGAAAAAATAGGTTGAAAATGCTCACAAATTTGTGTTTTTACGTCATTACAGACTTTTTGACATTTCGATTCAATGTTATGTAACTCAGTAGTTAAATCTTCACGTGTTCGTTCAAGTGTGGTGTCTAACTTTTGAAGATTTTGTTCCATTGTGTCTAACTTTTTAAGATTTTGTTCGACTGTATCTAACTTTTGAAGCTTTTGCTGTGTTTGTCTCTGATTTTGTTCCATTGTGTCTAACTGTTGCTGTGTTTGTCTCTGATGTTGTTCCATTGTGTCTAACTTTTCAAGCTTTTGTCCCATTTGTTGCATTAATTGTAATAAAAATGCACTGGTGTCTGAAACATGTTCCTCAGTGCTTTTCGGCAGTGAATTTGCACCGGAAACTTTCACATTTTGACAAGCAGAAAATGTGTCTTCACTCATTTGAGAAAACAGTGAGAACCCAAAACCTGAGTCTGCAGTATTTGCGAGATCGTGTCGTGTCATTTCGGCTTCCTGAGGCGAGCTATTGCCGACCGATCGATCGATAATGCTTCCCTCTTCACTAATTGTTTCACTGTCCACGCCATTGTTTGACGCCCGCTCCATTTCCCTGTGCACAGTTACCAAATTACTACTTTGAACATTAGTAAATTCATTACTCGGCGGCGCTGATAAGCTACGCTCGTCGTCACTATTATTTCTCAGTTTAGTTTGGAGCCTAGTGTTACGTTCTTCACACGCCATAATTGTCACAATATTTCACACGATAACACAGAAAAGCACAATTTGAAGTGCAAAAATAGGAGAACACATTAACATAGCACTGAAAATAATATGTAGTTAATTGCAAGCGTAGCTGCGAAATACTTGGTGCAAATCTACATGCATGCCACAACTGTTTTACTGTACAACAATGAAAGGCTACAACTACAAAGGAGATTCTCTCTACAATTACGCGCTAGCAATAAACAAAAGCTACACTAAATACACAAACTACAAGAAAAAAAAAATCAGAAGATTCCAGTGAGGTATCCTAGGCTAAGGGTCGACATATGCAACGTCTCCTTTTTAACAATTATACACGACTGTCCTTAAACTGACACAAAATATTTTTAGCGCAACGCAATCTGACTATCAAAGATCCCTGCAAAAGAATAGCCCTGACTAACATTAAACTATACCTTTCACAAATCACTTACCTCACTAAAATCTTCGCTGCTCAAGCTACTGCAATACAGCAAGCGCCACTACTGCCAGCTAAATAAAAGATTCAAACTATGGAAGGCACTAACTACTGATAGGGATAGTTAGCAAATGAAAGATATTAATAGAGAACAAACAATGTATTTACCTTAATATCATCACAAGTCATAATATATATATCAGTTCATGACAAATTACAAATCTCAGCCATCTCTCTCCCCACATCCACCACTGCTGGCGGCTCACCTGCCACTGCGCAACGCTACGCGCTGTTCACAGCCAGCTGTCTAACACTACAATGGCAGACAACAATGCAAACTAGCCACAGACTGTACACAGCACAGCCAGTGATTTTCATATTGAGCGCTACGTAACGTTGCCAATAAGAAAACATAAACAGCCTACTTACATAGAGAAAAAATAAACAGCCTACTTACAAGACGAATATATTTAAAATTGTTGCATTTTGGAAGCGGCGAACTCGCTTAGATAAAATATTACGGTTTCTCTGGGAATCGATGTGCATACTGAAACCACTTTCCCAGACCATTTCAGCCCTGCAGAGGCACATTTACTAACAGTGGAGGGTTGCCATTTCAAGTCGTCACATTTTATACTGACCTTACGTCGCCGGGTGTCGGATGCTACACGCGTTAAGCATCACGTCATGAACTGTTTTCCGGTATAGTTTGTTTACTTGTACGTACCAAGTTGTAGATTTATGGAGTGACGTTAATGCTAAACCTGAATTTCTCAGAGTTCAGTCTAGACCAGTGCTGCCAACCATTTCGATCAGGGACCACTGTGATTATGTTATTGTTATCGCAGTCCAGAAGGTCAATAAAAATAAGCTTTACCAGTACAAAACTAAACTTTAAACACACCTTTAACATGTTCGTTAAACGTAACATGCATTGACAGTAATATATGATAGCAAACAGAATATGAGTTTCGAGCTTGCGTATTATGCACAACTTCGTAATCCTGGGGCTAATACACTACTGGCCATTAAAATTGCTACACCACGAAGATGACGTGCTACAGACGCGAAATTTAACCGACAGGAAGAAGATGCTGCGATATGCAAATGATTAGTTTTCCAGAGCATTCACACAATGTTGGCGCCGGTAGCGACACCTGCAACGTGCTGACATGAGAAAAGTTTCCAACCGATTTCTCATACACAAACAGCAGTTAACCAGCGTTGCCTGGTGAAAAGTTGTTGTTATGCCTCGTGTAAGGAGGAGAAATGCGTACCATCACGTTTCCCACTTTGATAAAGGTCGGATTGTAGCCTATGGCGATTTCGCTTTATCGTATAAGGACATTGCTGCCCGCGTTGGTCGAGATCCAATGACTGTTAGCAGAATATGGAATCGGTGGGATCAGGAAGGTAATACGGAACGCCGTGCTGGATCCCAACGGCCTTGTATCACTTCACAGTCGAGATGACAAGCATCTTATCCGCATGGTTGTAAGTGATCGTGCAGCCACGTCTCGATCCCTGAGGCAACAGATGGGGACGTTCGCAGGACAACAACCATTTGCACGAACAGTTCGACGACGTTTGCAGCATCATGGACTTTCAGTTCGGAGACCATGGCTGCGGTTACCCTTGACGCTACACCACAGACAGGAGCGCCTGCGATGGTGTTCTCAACGACGAACCTGGGTGCACGAATGGCAAAACGTCATTTTCTCAGATGAATCCAGGTTCTGTTTACAGCATCAGGATGGTCGCATCCGTGTCTGGCGACATCACGGTGAAGCACATTGGAAGCGTGTATTCGTCATCGCCATACTGGTGTATCACCCGGCGTGATGGTATGGGGTGCCATTTTTTACACTTCTCCGTCACCTCTTGTCCGTATTGATGAACAGAGGACGTTACATTTCAGCTGTGTTACGACCTGTGGCTCTACCCTTCATTCAATCCCTGCGGTACCCTACATTTCAGCAGGATAATGCACGACCATATGTTGTAGGTCCTGTAAGGGCCTTTCTGGATACAGAAAATGTTTGACTGCTGCCCTGGCCAGCACAGTCTCCAGATCACTCACCAATTAAAAACATCTAGTCAATGGTGGCCGAGCAACTGGTTCGTCACAATACGCCAGTCACTTCTCTTCATGAACTGTGGTATCGTGTTGAAGCTTCATGGGCGGCTGTACCTGTACACGCTATCCAAGCTCTGTTTGACTTCATGCCCAGGTGTATCAAGGCCGTTATTACGACCAGAGGTGGTTCTTCTGGGTACAGATTTCTCAGGATCTATGCGCCCAAATTGCATGAAAATGTAATCACAAGTCAGTTCTAGTATAATAAATTTGTCAAATGAATACCCGTTTATCATCTGCATTTCTTCTTGGTGTAGCAATTTTAATGGCCAATAGTGTATTATTACTCAAAGCTACATCCATGTCATCACATACTACGAATCGATTTCTGGACATATTTTTAACCACAATCGAAGTAGAAAACTGCTGTTCGCATAAATAAATTGTGGAGAAAAGCATAAGGCAGCGCAAGTTGATTTCTCGAATTTTAGAGTATCATATACAAATTCGTACACTTGCTATCGTTTCGGAAGTCAGTGAGCTCCTCCTCGATTTCTTCTGCAACTTCCGCAACATTAGTGCTGAAAGGGTGGCGAATCAGTTTTTGGTCAGCTTTATCTTCTGTTTTGTTACATTCTGTGACGCGATGATTAAATTGAACACCTAACATTTGTAGATGACTCTCAAAGTTTTCTTATACGTTTGGCCTAATTGTGTCCTAACTTTTGTGCGGTAGCGTTCGCGCTTCCCACACCCGGGTTCCCGGGTTCGATTCCCGGCGGGGTCTGCCTAGTGATGACTGGATGTTGTGTGCTGTCCTTAGGTTAGTTAGGTTTAAGTAGTTCTAAGTTCTAGGGGACTGATGACCATAGATGTTAAGTCCCATAGTGCTCAGAGCCATTTGAACCATTTTTTGGTCCTAACTTTTACCACCAATGAGTGCTTTTACATTCGTGAACACAAAATAAATGCTTTCGCTCATTATACCTATCCGTAACTTTTGCAAATAAATGCATGACGTTCGTCTTCAAAAATAAATATATATAGATCGCCTTATAAATGTCTGTTTCAGAAATTTCACGATTAACTTATTCAAGTGTGTGAAAATATCCACGCGAAAGCCAAATGCATCTGAGACACCTGTTCGTTTATTTATCACAGAGAAACGAGCCAGTCTGCCCTCTGGTCCACATATTCTTCCCCGTAACTTTACCTTTAGAAAGCCAACGAACTTCTGAGTGGAAGAGAAGGGTCATGGTATAGTGTACACACAATACGACTGAATGACCTGCTCGTGCCATGTCCTGAAGTCCATCACTTACCGTCTCTCGGATCATCCGCACTTGCCGCTACTCATCGGTCGCGAACGATGAATAAAATATTGACATTTTAAGTCTTTCGTGACCCCATGTTGTGGCTCTTGCTCATCACTGGTAGTCCGCGGACCACTTGTTGGGAACGAATGGTGTTGACGATGTACATTATGTCCGAACTAGGTGATCTTCACCTCAACTAGTTAAATAATTTAAAGAAAAGGTAATGTTTACTATGGTCTTGAACGTATTGAACTAATTTAATTGCAAGTACAGTGCCTGATAAGAAAGGTGAAGCATACCGAAGACATGATCGTATGTCAATGCACTGTATTGACAGGAATTAAATTATTTTAGTTGTAACTCCCTGTCACGCGTAAAACCGCTACGGGAGTACAATAGTATAGTTCCTGTTTAGTATTGTCACCAGGCTACTAGATAACTGTTGTGAACAGCATTATACGTTGAATGATAAGTGTGAAGAACATGGAGATGCCGCGTATTCCAGTGAAACAGTTATCAGCATCTGACAGTGTTTCAAAGGGGCATCCTGCGGGACTGTGGTTGGCTGCCCGAATTAAGCAGTATCAAGATATCTGGGACTTTCGGATGTGAAAATATCCTGATGTTGGACTGCATGAGATCGTGAGAGTAAGCACATTCGTCGTCAAGGTTCCGGTCGACAACGACTGATCACCATAAGCGAGGATCACCGTAATGTGCACCTAGCACGTCGCAACCCCGTCACATCTGTGCGTGTAGTCCGAGAACAAGCAATGGACTATCTGCTACATTCTGTACCATGTCGTAACATTCGTCAGAGACTCAGAGTTGCCGCCGGACTAAGGAAATTCCATCTTTGTGTAAGCTACAGTTGAGACTAAAACACAAACGTCAGCATTTGGAATGGTGACGCGACCGTCAAGCACGGACTAGCGATGAACGGCGTCATACTGTGTTCAGCGATGGATCAGGATTCTGCAGGGCCACTAGTGCCATCATCGGAAAATACGACAGATTCCTGGGGAGACGTCCGATTCCTCCAGTGTTTTGTAGATCAGCGATGAGACTCCTAGCGTCATGGTGTGGCGAGCCATCGGATATGATTTCACATCGCGGTTGGTGGTGATTGGGGAAACTCGGACGACACAACAGTGTATCTAGGACATCCTGAGTCCTGATGAAATGAAATGATCGTATGGCATTGTTGGCCAGGAGACCCCATTCGGGTTCGGCCGCCAAGTGCAAGTCTTATTTCAATCACATTGGGCGCCTCGCGTGCCAATGATGAGGATGACATGATGAGGACAACACAACACCCAGTCCACGAGTGTGTCTCTCACGCGAAAGTATAGTAGTGCCATCTATCGACAGAAAAACCTTCTTCCACAAATGGCACGTATGTCTGCGAAGTGCGTGATAGACGTACCTGTCCTCAGTAGGACGTGTGGTCCATTACGGACGTCAACTCCTTCGTAGAGTCAGTATCCAGGGTGTCAAGCACTAGTTACGACAGTTGTGGAAGAGCTCGCTTGAGGGGAGAATGCAACGACTTCATAAAACCCTTCACGGATAAAGCAGTGCATCTAGGCCACAGATGCTGCCTTTTTTCTATTTTTTTCTTCTTTGGTAGTCAAATATATCAGATTCCCAATTACTTGTACGGTACGACAGCTATCACGACCTTAGCAGCTGTGTACGAAGAAAACTGAGTCGTCATCAATGGCTCAGCGATCTTACATGAATATCAAAGTACGGCGAAAAAGATGTTGTCACCGCTTATTTATTGATGTGCACATACCTGTCTTTGCTACGTGTCAAAAAAACGAAAATAGGATTAAAATATGCTTTAATTTACATATTTAAATAATCGAATACAATGTTGCTGTAGAGTACACTACTTGTCACTGTTAACTAACAATAGGCTTGATTACTTTCCAACCATCGTTTCTACATCATGAACAGGTCCGTGAACATGACTCCTACATAGCGTGTATTAAGTGCAAGTCACTTTATGTTATCATAACCTACAAAGAAACATAGAATATTCTCGGGTTTGAAGCCCATCAAGTGCTTAACTGCCCATGAACTTTCGGCAGAGATCTCCTCTGCCACTGTCGTTGATCGTTATCTGAATGCCGCTGCCGTGCTTATGTATCAGCGACACAGCCATTGACATTTCTGATGGATAGTCCCGCGTCATATATGACACCGCAGCGCCCATTTCAACTCAGCAATCACAGATTCACAGGCCACACTCAGCTGCAATCCGTCGTGTTTCTTGAGGGTGTTTTCTTATATTTTGATCTCTGTTGCTTCCGTCTCCGTTTTTCAGTGATTTTTCGGGATAGCGTAGGTGGAAATCCCTTTCATGTTCTGTGTGACGCTATTCAATAGTGGGGACGGTCTGACCGGCATAAAACTGCCCACGCGCACATAATATTTTGTATATTCCAGGTGGTCTGACGTCTACATCTTCTTTCACAGGCTTCATTAGCTGCCGTATATTTGCCGGGGGCCTGAAGACTTATCGATTTTGTGTTTATTCAGATGGTAACTAATCATCGCCGCTATTGGGCTACAAAACGGTGAGAACGCTATTTTCTTCGTGCTTTCGCGGCTTAAGTGGAACTGCTTGCAAAGTTTGTGTACTGTTGAATGTGCCTCAGTTGCCTCGCCAGGATCTTGGAATTTGAAACGGTTTCAACTCGAAGTACCAAAGCCATCAGATCAGATCGTTTCTGTGCTGGGTGCTGGTAGCTTTTAGCTGGCAGATACCAATCTGCGTGGGATCGGCTAGCGGTCAACGCAGGGACCGAGACACCCGTTGTGTTCTCGGTGGACAAGGTCGTCCAGAAACGGAAGGGAACCGTCCTTCTCTAATTCCATCGTGTATTTTATACTGTCGTGGACATTGTTGATGTGTTCCAGAATCTCTTTTAGCTTCATGTATATGAGGCCCTATGACGGAGGTTTCTTCGACGTAGCAACGAAAACAACTAGGCTTTGCAGGAGCCAAGACTCCTGTTTATAGGAAGGGTAAGGGAACAGACCCTCAAAATTACAGAACATCGAACTTAACATCGTATTCTAAGTTCGAATATATTAAATTTCCTTGAGATGGAAAGCTTCTGCCCACCGGTAAAGCATGATTTTAGAAAGCATTTATCGTGAGAAACCTAGGTTGACTTTTCTCACCTGATAATCTGTGAACAAGGGATGAAGAACAAAAGGCGTATTTAAAATTCCAAGATTTTCGAAAAGCATTTGACATGGTGCACCACTGGAGACCTTTAACGAAGGTACGAGCATTTGGATTCGGTTCGCAAATATATCAGTGGCCAGAAGATGTCTTAAGTAACCGAACCCAGTACATTGTGTTCAAGACCTCAAGAGCAAGTGTCCCAGAGAAGTAGGGTGAAACAGCTGTTATTTTCTATAAACAAAGATCAAAAAAGTTTTGCATCACCTAGGTTCCGAGAGTTCGGGAACCCGTACAGAAAGATGGAATAGAGATCAACATAAACATCATGTCCTCCGTTTTTATTGCTCATGAAATCCTCACATTGCATGTTGTACCACCATACAGCGAGACCTTCAGAGGTGGTGGTACAGATTGCTGTACACACCGTTACCTCTGATTCCCAGCAGCACGTCCTCTTGCATTGATGCATGCCTGTATTCGTCGTGACATACTATCCACAAGTTCATCGAGGCTCTGTTGGTCCAGATTTCCCACTCCTCAACGGCGATTCGGTGTAGATGACTCAGAGTGGTTGGTGGGTCACGTCGTCCATAAACAGCCCTTCTCAATCTATCCCAGGCATGTTCGATATGGTCCATACCTGGAGAACATGCTGGCCACTCTAGTCGAACGATGTCGTTATCCTGAAAGAAGTCATTCACAAGATGAACGTGTTGTGTGTGCGAATAGTCGTCCATGAAGACAAATGCCTCGCCAGTATACTGGCGATATGGTTGCGGAGGATGGCATTCACTTATTGTACAGTCGTTACGGCGCCTTCCATGACCACCAGCGGCGTACGTCGGCCCCACATAACGCCAACCCAAAACAGAAGGGAATCTTCACCTTGTTGCAAGCGCTGGACAGTGTGTCTAAGGCGTTCAGTCTGACCGGGTTGCCTCCAAAAAAGTCTCAGACGATTGTCTGCTCGAAGGCATAAGCGACACTCGCGCTGCATGGTGTCGTGGTTGCAAAGATGGACCTCGCTAGGGACGTAGAGTGTGAAATTGCGTATCATGCAGCATACTGCGCACAGTTTCAGTCGTAACACGACGTCCTGTGACTGCACGAAAAGCATTATTGTAAAAGGTAACGTTACTGTCACGGTTCCTTCGAGCCTTAAACCGTACGGCGGCCATCCACTGCAGTAGTAGTCCTTGGACTACTACTATCATCGACAGTTCCTGTCTCTCTGTATCTTCTCCATGTCTGAACGACGTCGCTTTGGTTCACTTCGAGACTCCCGGACGCTTCCCTTGTTGAGAGCCCTTCCTGCACAAAGTAACAATGCGGACGCGATCGAATTGCGGTGTTGGCCGTCTAGGCATGGTTGAACTACAGACAACACTAGTCGTGTACCTCCTTCCTGGTGGAATGAGTGGAACTGATCGGCTGTCAGACCACCTCCGTCTAATACGTGCTGCTCATGCATGGTTGTTTACATCTTTTGGTGGGTTTAGTGACGTCTGTGAACAGTCAAAGAGATTGTAGAATATCCACAGTCAACGTCTATCTTCAGGTGTTCTGGGAACCAGGACGATGCAAAACGTTTTTTGATGTGCGCACATAAATGATCTGGGCGACGTTATCAGTAGCGATCTGTGGCTCAATGTCGTTGTTGAGTGAATGTGGAAGGATACAAGCTGATTCATTAAAAAGTGGTAGGTGGTGTGATGAATGGCAGCTAGCTCTAAATGTAGAAAAATGTAGGTTACTGCAGATGAATAGGAAAAGCAAACCCGAAATATTCGTATACAGCATTGGTACTTTGCAGCTTAACATAGACAAGTGTAGCGTCGGAGAGTGATATGAGATGCAACGAGACTGTGAGGATTGTGGATGGGAAGTCGAATTATGGACTTCGATTTACTACGAGAAAAGTGTGGTTCCTCTGTAAAGGAGACCGCCCACAGATCACCAGTGCGACAGATTCTTGAATATCTGTAGACTGTTTGGGATCCACATCATGTCGTATTAAAAGAAGACATCGAAACAGATCAGCGGCGAGCTGCTATATTTGACATCGGTAGGTTTGAAGAGCACGCAATTATTACAGAGAGCGTTCGGGAACTCAAATAGGAATCCCGGTAGGGAAGGCGACGCTCTTTCCGGGAAACACTATTGAGAAAATTTGGAGAACCTACATTTGAAGCTGGCTGCAGAACGAATCTACTGTCGCCAAAGTAAGAGCCACAAAAATATGATGAGACAAATTAAGGCTCGTATCGAGGTATACAGTCAGTCGTTTGCTCTGGCTGTGTTTGCGAGTGGAACAGAAAAGGAAAAGTAAAGGTACAGGGTACGCCGCGCCACACACAGTTCGGTGGCTTGCGGAATATAGATACAGAGGGCGTTGTAGAGTACAGCACGGCCTGGTCAGTTCTCTTCGGAGCTCACGCAGCTGGCCGAAGTGCAACATTGTAGCTCAACGTCCGAGAGCAGCAATTGTCACAAATCCCTCCAACCGGCTCCTCACGATGGAGCCCAGAGGCACTGTGCAAAGCTGGTATCTGAACGCTCGTCGATGAGGGCATGGGTAATTCAATTCAGTTCCTGAAATCATTTATTAAAAATATTCCACATTTCTAGGATTTCTTGGATTGAAGACTCCCAGTGAGCGAGATGTTGCAGTGGTTAACTCAGTGGACTCGCATTGGTGGGGACGGTAGTTGGCATTAGCGTACGATTATCCAGATTTATGTTTTCATTGATTTCCCTAAATCGTTTCAGCCACATGCCGTTATGGCTCCTCTGGAAGAGCAGAACAGATTTCTTTCCCAATCTTTGAAACAGTCCGAGGTTGTGCTCCGTCCATAATGACCTTTGGTTAAGAGGGCGTTAAACCCTATTCTTCCTTCCTTCCTTTATCGAAGACCTCCGTGCATTTTTATTCCTACTGCTTTTATTAATTCAAGCGATTTTATCTGGGTTGTTAGTACTACTAGAAATTATACAAGTACATCCTGATGGGCTCCAGATTATCACCGATCTCCTAACCGCGTTTTGCAGGCTTGTTATCTTTGTAATGAGTGTTACCTCATTTTTATTCACATTTATAAGCAGTCACCATCCAATACATATTCGTACGAGAGAAATTCTTTCTAAGTCACTCTGTAGTTTCTTGCAATCTTCTAACGAAGTGTCTTCCTTTAGGCAACAGCAGAGACAGACAATAATCTGTTTAAGACGTATTTGATATATCGTTTATGCAGATTGAGAGCATTACCTCCCATGTAAGGTTTTTATG
Organism: Schistocerca serialis cubense; assembly: GCF_023864345.2. Lineage (NCBI taxonomy): Eukaryota > Metazoa > Arthropoda > Insecta > Orthoptera > Acrididae > Schistocerca > Schistocerca serialis. Next base: position 313,169,777 of record NC_064641.1, read on the forward strand.
GTGCACACAAGATGTTAATTTCGTTTCTATTGATCAGTCGTCCTTGAGAACAGCACTCTGGGTTTCTTTAGTCAACCATTATTCGAGAGAAACCACACGTCTGTGAAGACAATCCGAATAATAGTATACTGTTTATTAGTAAACAAAATGGCATAGTGCCTTACGAGTTTCAGGAATCTACAGGTACGAAATGTACTTGGTCATCTGCATGTAAGACATCGTATGTGAATAATGCGATTATGTGATTCTATAAATATATGATCCTCCTTTGAGGTAAATTACTTGTACTCCAGGTACGACTTAATATGTAACAACTTAAATATGCTCGAGATTCCCACAGTAAATTGATAATATCGATGTTAATGTGTGGCACTGTACATCCATTCATTTACCGGTCGTCATTATCACAGGTGTATTTTGCGCACTTACCCTCTAACACGTAAAAGTAAGTTAAGTAAGGTATTATTACAGAGCATATTCAACATAAAACTAACTGGAATTCCACAAAGTGCTGTAACGTTGTTTGCTTCAGACTCGGAAATTCAGTATCTCTCGTTTCTAATAATGTCTAACGACCTAACTTTCGTAGGGTGGTAACCACCTTTGTGCGCTATTATAGTTCTGTAAATGTGGAATTCAAGATATCGTCACTTCGTTTATTGTCTATAGATCTTACGTCAGTTCCACTAAACTCTGTTTAATAAGTATCTTTGGAACTAAACCTTCATAGCATGAGGGTGTCACGCTATTACTTATTACATTACGGGAAATGCAACTATCTGAAGCGTAACTTAGGAGGTTTTTCATCTTCATCCACAGATCTTCAGAGTTTATCAGATTAGAAAGACAATACCTTGTGGTTCAAAATGGTTCAAATGGCTCTGAGCACTATGCGACTTAACTTCTGAGGTCATCAATCGCATGGAAGACTGATTAAAACTAACTAACCAAAGGACATCACACACATCCATGCCCGAGACAGGATTCGAACCTGCGACCGTAGCGGTCGCTCGGCTCCAGACAGTAGCGCCTAGACCCGCACGGCCACTCCGGACGGCAATATTTTGTGGTATCTTCTAAGTGGGTCGCTACTGAATGTTTATCAGAAAAAGTTATACATTCAGTAATGATACGCATGGTACAGATTGGTGTTATAGTTTTCATTTAGGCCACTGATGCCCACATAACCGCGACACTATGAAGGCCGCAAGCGATAAAGTTAAAATGGCATGCTAGGAAAAGCGATTACAATTTCCGTGTTCGTGTCTCCACTGTCAAGTATCCAGGCCTATTACTTGTTATTATTACCTAGATGCTAGCTGAAATCGGAATCCGGGGGGGGGGGGGGGGAGGCGGGTTTCCTTTCGAGGAATCGGCATTTGAAACTGACTGTAGAACAATTCTACTGCAGCCAACGTACATTTCGGGTAACGAACACTGACATAAGAGAAATCAGGAATCGTACATATGGATATAGACAGTCGTTTTGCTCCGCTCTGTTTGCGAGTGGAACGAAAAGCGAAGTGATAAGTAGTGGTGCAACGTATCCTCCGCCACGGAACGTACGGTGATTTTCGAAGTATGTATGTGGATGCAGATATAGATGTTTTGTTTATATTTGGGTATAAATGAATCCTTTAGCTGTTTTTTACAGGTTTTGCTTTATTTACTTTAAATATGGGTTTTATAATAGGTCACTATCTCTATAAATTAATAAATAATATAGATATCTGATCCATATTGGCCAGATCATGGAATCCGGCACTTCCTCTAATAAACTCACAAAGACATCGTAGTGGTGTAACTCGCACTGATACATCCATATTACCATGTGGGTCGACCATGCAACCGTAGATCTAGTTTCAAGCATATGTTGTACGTCCTTGTCACCGGTCAACGTCTCTGGTGCCTTGTGTATTTGTGGCTGCATGTGCAACGGCGCGGTCCGCATGTTTAAGAGGACGGAGCAAGTGCTGGAGCGCCAGTCACTCGGCTCAGTCTGAAGATGGCTGGAAATATTAGAATAAGAAGTGAAATTTATACGGTTATACACCAGAAATTTTATGGAACTACTGTTAACTTCTCTTTTTAAATATTACATATAATAAGGCAACCTTGGGTAGACTACACATATGCTGCCAATATCTACAAATAATGTGAAGGTAGTTATTCACAAATTTCGTTATCAATGTGAGTTACGTGTGGTCCAAGATCTATAGTAAAAATCAAGAACTAATTTACGTATTCTTGGCTACAATTTCGCCCCAGCTTTCTTTATCAAAGGGAAAGGGAAAGAAATACAGTAACGTATAGAAAAGTAAGTCAGTTTCGTGATTATTCACTCTCGTTGGATGGCATAGTAAATATACAGGATACCCCAAAAAACAGTGACAAAATTTGGTGACGGGTTCCTTATACTGAGATAAGTAACAAATGCCCAGTGAACACGCTCTTCAAAATGCATTACTTAAGATCTTGTTCATCTCCGGTTCTATTAAGCAGATTTCTTCACCTGCAAGACCGTTGCTTTCCATATTTTGGAAGGAGGAAGCATAAACCATTAGAACAAAAAATTTCTAACCAACATGGGATCTAAAATTGATACCCATGAGCACTTGTTCATCTTCGATAGTCTGAAACACATATCCTCTGCTGAACAAGAACACATAACTCTTGAAGTATGTATTTTAGAGCCCACATTTATTAGACAGATTTTCCCTGTTCTGGTCAATACTACCTCTTCCCAAAATGTGAAAGGAAAAGAAATTACAGTAGAGGAGAGGATTTATTTCACAGTGTCTAAGGTGAACAAGTAATCGTATCCCGTAAGGTATGCGCTTTAGAACCCTTGATTACTAGACGTTTTGCTCTTGACAAAGTGTAAGGAACCTGTCCATAAAGTTTGTCGGTGTTTTCTGGGAGACCTAATATGAATCATTGTCGTTTCTTTTTTCTCAGCGTATTACAGTTTGTGTTTGCACCTACAAGCGAATCTCTGTCTCATGAGCGTTCAATAAGTAATGCAACAGGTTTTTTTTTTTTAACCAGGTTGGTTTTACTCATGATTGCAATATACCATGATATTCCCCACTCTTTTGGTTACAAAACACTATCTACGGACGGTCTATCAGTTCCGTGCAATCGACGGTCTTTTGCCACTTCATTGGCAGGACCTGCATGCCCTAATGGAATCTCTTAACTGGCACTGTGGCCGAGCGGTTCTAGGCGCGGCAGGGCCTGCATGCCCTAATGAAACCACTCAACTGGCGCTGTGGCCGAGCGGTTCTAGGCGCTTCAATCGGGAGCCGCACTGCTGCTACGGTCGCAGGTTCGAATCCTGCCTTGGTCATGGATGTGTGTGATCTCCTCAGGTTAGTTAGGTTTATATAGTTCTATGGGACTGATGACATTAGATGTTAAGTCCCATAGTGCCCCGAGCCATTTGAAACATCAATAACCTCTCCATCGTCCACGTACTGCTTCCCGCGGAGTGCATCCTACACCGGGCCAAACAGGTGGATGATAGAAAGTGCGAGATACTGGCTGTAGGAAGGATTTGTTAAAACAGGCTAATGAAGTCTTGTGAGCTACTCTCGGATGTGTCAGCACTACCATCAGACACGTACAATTTAGCAGCGTGGCGTGTGAATGTGTCCGTTGATCACCTCGAATGAGAGTACAGCATGTTCCAACATTGCAAAAGTCACAGCCTGTGTGGCCGGCCGGCTCGCGGGGGATTGGACAGATTTGCGCGACCTGCGATAATGACGGACGTCTCACATACTCAGTCCCCATGTCTTTGTTAACGGGTACCCGTGGTCTATGGGTAGCGGCTTTGATTCATAGTTAAAACGTCCTCGGTCCCGCGTTCGATCCCCGCCACTACCTAAATTTTGATAAATGATCAGCATTGCCGGCCGAAGACTTCCGGCATAAGAAGTCAGCCTCATCCAGCCAACGGCCTTGTGAAAGAGGGCGGAGGAGCGGATAGAGGTTCAGGGCACTCTCTTGTCCTAGGGGTGGGAAATTGCCCCTAAACGCGGAAGAATCAGCAATGATCAACGACATGAGGATGCAGAAGGCTATGGAAACCACTGAATTAAAGACACGTAACGTGTATCCACAGTACATGTGGCCTGTAATTGAAGAGGTGTCATGATGATCTCTCCATTGGCAGAAGATTCCGGAATAGTGCCCCATTCGGATCTCCGGGAGGGGACTGCCAAGGGGGAGGTTACCATGAGAAAAAGATTGAATGATCAACGAAAGGATAACGTTCTACGAGTCGAAGCGTGGAATGTCAGAACCTTGAACGTGGTAGGGAAACTAGAAAATCTGAAAAGGGAAATCCAAAGGCTCAATCTAGATATAGTAGGGGTCAGTGAAGTGAAGTGGAAGGATGACAAGGATTTATGGTCAGATGTGTAACGGGTAATATCAACAGCAGCAGAAAATGGTATAACAGGTGTAGGATTCGTTATGAATTCGAAGGTAGGGCAGAGGATGTGTTACTGTGAACAGTTCAGGGACCAGGTTGTTCTAATCATAATCGACAGCAGAACAACACCGACAACGATAGTTCAGGTATACATGCCGACGTCACAAGCTGAAGATGAACACATAGAGAAAGTGTATGAGGATACTGAAAGAGTAATGCAGTATGTAAAGGGGGACGAAAATCTAATAGTCATGGGCGACTGGAATGCAGTTGTAGGGGAAGGAGTACAAGAAAAGGTTACAGGAGAATATGGGCTTGGGAGAAGGAATGAAAAAGGAGAAAGACTAACTGAGTTCTGTATCAAGTTTCAGCTAGTAATAGCGAATACCCTGTTCAAGAATCACAAGACGAGGAGGTATACTTGGAAAAGGCCAGGAGATACGGGAAGATTTCAATTAGATTACATCATGGTCAGACAGAGATTCCGAAATCAGATACTGGATTGTAAGGCGTACCCAGGAGCAGATATAGACTCATATCACAATATAGTAGTGATGAAGAGTAGGCTGAAGTTCAAGACATTAGTCAGGAAGAATCAATACGCAAAGAAGTGGGATACGGAAGTACTAAGGAATGACGAGATACGTTTGAAGTTCTCTAACGCTATAGATACAGCAATAAGGAATAGCGCAGTAGGCAGTACAGTTGAAGAGGAATGGACATCTCTAAAATGGGCCATCACAGAAGTTGCGAAGGAAAACATTGGTACAAAGAAGGTAGCTGCGAAGAAAACATGGGTTACAGAAGAAATACTTCAGTTGATTGATGAAAGGAGGAAGTACAAACATGTTCCGGGAAAATCAGGCATGCAGAAATACAAGTCGCTGAGGAATGAAATAAATAGGAAGTGCAGTGAAGCTAAGACGAAATGGCTGCAGGAAAAATGTGAAGACATCGAAAAAGATATGATTGTCGGAAGGACAGACTCAGCATACAAGAAAGTCAAAACAACCTTCGGTGACATTAAAAGCAACGGTGGTAACATTAAGAGTGCAACGGGAATTCCACTGTTAAATGCAGAGGAGAGAGCAGATAGGTGGAAAGAATACATTGAAAGCCTCTATGAGGGTGAAGATTTGTCTGATGTGATAGAAGAAGAAACAGGAGTCGATTTAGAAGAGATAGGGGATCCAGTATTAGAATCGGAATTTAAAGGAGCTTTGGAGGACTTACGGTCTAATAAGGCAGAAGGGATAGATAACATTCCATCAGAATTTCTAAAATCATTGGGGAAGTGGCAACAAAACGACTATTCACGTTGGTGTGTAGAATATATGGGTCTGGCGATATACCATCTGACTTTCGGAAAAGCATCATCCACACAATTCCGAAGACGGCAAGAGCTGACAAGTGCGAGAATTATCGCACAATCAGCTTAACAGCTCATGCATCGAAGCTGCTTACAAGAATAATATACAGAAGAATGGAAAAGAAAACTGAGAATGCGCTAGGTGACGATCAGTTTGGCTTTAGGAAAAGTAAAGGGACGAGAGAGGCCATTCTGACGTTACGGCTCATAATGGAAGCGAGGCTAAAGAAAAATCAAGACACTTTCATAGGATTTGTCGACCTAGAAAAAGCGTTCGACAATATAAAATGGTGCAAGCTGTTCGAGATTCTGAAAAAAGTGGGGGTAAGCTACAGGGAGAGACGGGTCATATACAGTATGTACAACAACCAAGAGGGAATAATAAGAGTGGACGATCAAGAACGAAGTGCTCGTATTAAGAAGAGTGTAAGGCAAGGCTGTAGCCTGTCGCCACTACTCCTCAATCTGTAAATCGAGGAAGCAATGATGGAAATAAAAGAAAGATTCAGGAGTGGAATTAAAATACAAGGTGAAAGGATATCATTGATACGATTCCCTGATGACATTGCTATCCTGAGTGAAAGTGAAGAAGAATTAAATGATCTGCTGAACGGAATGAACAGTCTAATGAGTACACAGTATGGTTTGAGAGTAAATCGGAGAACGACGAAGGTAATGAGAAATAGTAGAAATGAGGTCAGCGCGAAACTTAACATCAGGATTGATGGTCACGAAGTCAATGAAGTTAAGGAATTCTGCTACCTAGGCAGTAAAATAACCAATGACGGACGGAGCAAGGAGGACATCAAAAGCAGACTCGCTGTGGCAAAAAATGCATTTCTGGCCAAGAGAAATCTACTAATATCAAATACCGGCCTTAATTTGAGGAAGAAATTTCTGAGGATGTACGTCTGGAGTACAACATTGTATGGTAGTGAAACATGGACTGTGTTAAAACCGGAACAGAAGAGAATCGAAGCATTTGAGACGTGGTGCTATAGACGAATGTTGAAAATTAGGTGGACTGATAAGGTAAGGAATGAGGAGGTTCTACGCAGAATCGGAGAGGAAAGGAATATGTGGAAAACACTGATAAGGAGAAGGGACAGGATGATAGGGCATCTGCTAAGACATGAGGGAATGACTTCCATGGTACTAGAGGAAGCTGTAGAGGGCAAAAACTGTAGAGGAAGACAGAGATTGGAATACGTCAAGCAAATAATTGAGGACGTAGGTTGCAAGTGCTACTCTGAGATGAAGAGGTTAGCACATAGCACAGGAAAGGAATTCGTGGCGGGCCGCATCAAACCAGTCAGTCAGTAGACTGATGACCAAAAAAAAAATGTCTTTTTTCACTGCAAGGTCACCCCAAATGTCCTGCCTGCGCCTATGAATATCTGCGACGCTCTGGTTTCGCGCCAAAAGGAACTCAATCACAGCTCTTTGCTTGAAACGTACAGCCGTTATAGACACCGTTTGAAGACTATGTATAGAAAGACGATGTATAGACCTCAGCCATTATACAGGATGAAGCGGAAATATTTTCAAGCGATTTTGGTCGAGAAAAAAAAAATGTTCTGCATTACTTATTGAACACCCTAGTATAATTATCTTTGAGCCTCCAAAGAGGCATGCGACAGTTTTATCTTTGCTGTGTGCTGTCGTTACAGTCTTGGCAGTCATATGGTGGCTTCGAATATGCAGCGTGGTTATATAACAGGACTTACAATTCTGGCGAAACAGGTCTTAGTTAGATGAGATCCTTCCAATTATTTGTGTGCAGCATCGTGTTATAATACTAATAAAACTTACGATTATGCCCAAAGATAATTAAAGACGATTGTCGTACATTAATATCATATTTAGAGTACTTAAATGTAGGTAAGAACTATATCTGTTAACATAAATCATAAAGACTGCCATAAAGTCGTTGACTTATTAGACATGTTGGTGGAGCCAATGAAGGATCTGCGTTCCTTAAAGGTCAACATGACGTCGAGAGAAAGGCAATACGTGGCAACGTAGTGAAACTTAAGCGTTCAGAATGCTGTCATATAAAACAGAATTTTTCGCAAAACGTAAGCTGTGCAATTACATTGAGACTAAGTGTCACATCAGAATACGGGACTTTCTATAAATATCCCTCGAAATTTTTGCAGTAGTCCCTTTAAAAAGTCAATGCTGCCTAGACCAAATTTCCAGTCTAATTTTACCATAGACCTTGGACTACATTACAGATTATACCAACGTCAGTTTTCTTCCACTCACATTTCTTGGCTTCGCCAGCTCACAACTCTCCAAGCTAAACTAGATCTCGGGCTACGCTACAGATCAGCGTGGCACCACATCTACATTTCCTCTATTCGCATTGTTTACCGTCTTGTAATCCAATTGTCATGTCTCACCCTATCCAAGACGACGTGGTAAGCTATAGATCAGGTTTGATACTAGTTTGTACAGAATCCTGTAAAGGCGATACTAAAGCACCCGTTTTAGTTGCTGACTTCCCTTTGGGCCATACTGATATGTATGTTCAGTCTATTACGGTCAGCTCTCGAATAGTTCCCGTAGCAAAAGACAACCGACAGTTTTCATATGCGTTATTATACGGCAGTGCGTTTCGCGATTGTTGAGATTATGCTTATGATAATTGTACCTTGGTTTGGTATTCTTGTTTTGAGTAGCTCATGTATGTTGATGTTCACTTCCGATCAGTCCCTCCCGAATAACACTAGTTGCTTCCTTAAATAGGTGTGAGGCCACAGGAATCCCCGGAAGCCGTATTTTTCAGGCTTCAGTCTTATTCTCCATATGCTTCTCTAAACTTTGACTAAGTGCTTCTTCCTCATTTTCACAAGTGAATCATTTCCCTATTTCTATCATCATCTGTCTTTGCGTTGAACTGTATCGTGAACATCGGAAATGGATTTTGTAAAGCCATTCGGAATGACGAATTTTATTGTAGATTTTCCTGAACATGATCCTGTGGCTGGGGTATTATAAAGGTTCAGTTCAGAGCTGTGTTCACCATCACATTGTAATAAAAAGCATAGAATGTTGATATTAAATGACACCCGTGCGTTAACCGAAGTCACGTGCAATGAACTGCTGAGTTCGTCTCCTTTTATGAATGAGTAGCGTGCAGAAGTCAGATTTGTCACTGTTTGAGTTGTTACCTTGATTTTACTGTGTTTAATCTTCTCTTGAATAACAACATGAAGCGACATTATTTTACTATATTCATGTGCAATCTTTCAGTTACTAAACGCAAATATCTTCGTACAACGTATCCACTCTGTAGCCGTATGAAGCTTCTGTAAGCCACATTCGGTGCCTACTGTCAAATGTGTTTAGGTGACGTTAGATTAATACTATAATCTGTCAATACGTGTATTGTCTTGCACGATTATTATTAAAAATTAAGTGTGTCTTAGCGCTATCTACGTGACTATGCAGTCAAATTCAGAAATTAGTTACCAAACGTTCTTAGATATACAAAAATTGTGGAACTGACATCATCTTACGTAGTCACATGATTTTACGTTCTCTAGTTTATCCAAATACATTACATTCAGACATGAGTTTCAACATTAGCATTGCACAAGTTATTTCTACAAGAAAAAACTTGATTACTCTAAGAGAGTGTATTTATTACCTAATATGTTTATTCATATTTATACTCATCCACTCATTTTGTTTCACTATAACGGACACAAAATTGTTCGAATATGTGATTATATTCATATGAGCTCAGACGTCACGATGTATTTTCTATAATGTATTAATATTTAAAGTCATAGACACAGAATATCTCATACTATCCTTCCAAATTTCTCGTAGTATATTTACTTCAAACATAAAAACGGTACGATGTACATAAATGTTCGTCCGTTTCATTGTTCAACATTTCTCTGTAGGTTCTGGTAGATACTGAACTGAACCATCGTTTACAGAGCACATGGTGTCCTCTTCATTAATTAAGCCTTCTGCAACCTTACACCTTCATTTGAAAGTATGTCAGTTAACATCGAAACAAACAACAAACACTCACAATATTACAGACGCGATGAAGTCCTTTCCTTTCACTATTAGAACAAAATTGGGTCACTAATTATCAAAATGTTATCAGGCCAATACACACCCGAGAAATGGGTGTAGCTACAACTCTCTTACTGCATGAAACTTGCTCCACATAATTTGCTCTTTTGAAATTAACATCGTGTTTTCCTTTTATTAATTCTCGAATGAATATATGACCATTATGTACAGTAATTCAGTTCCTGTGTCTATAATAAAAAATATTTTTTTTTTACCTCCGTGTTTTTTTTTTCAGTTAGTATTTTCAAGTAAAGAGTAGGCGAGTTTCGTGAAAGTGAAACGCATAGAGGTGCGGTCTTCAAAATTTAAAATGTCGCCAGAGTCTTCATGTGTACACAACGAGTAAAACTTCTTTGCAAAGCACACAATAGCCTTAATAACAAGATTGTTTCAGCAAGTCAAACACTGCCTGGTAATTTGCATCCTTTATGAGACGAGTGTTGCCACTTTGTTTTATGCGTGCTTCGGCGGTCTCGCCTCGGCTTTACAACGCCCTACGTAAGAAAGCCGGAAGTTGACAGTTGGCCAAGAAGCTGTGTACACTGTCGCGCTCGCAAAAGAGGCGAAGTTAAGTTTTAGTAGAGGGGGTGGGGGGTTGGGAGGGCTTCATCACCATAGCAACAGAGCCATTAATCTTTAATCTCCATCGGAGATGGCCGCATTGTCAATGGGAGGACGAGCCTTCTCATGTGCGTCGCAGTGCAGTGGCCTCATCTCGTGGTATCTGCTAAGAGGGTAAACGTTTTGTTCAATCTCATAGTAGATTGTTTCTGCTGTCAGATTAATTTACAAACCAGGACACTACATGAAAATTTTGCCTAGGGATTTTACGTAAAAGAACTCTCACCTGACAGTCTGCACCGTAGATAGAAACCGCTTAAATCAGTCTTTTTGTTTCACGTTTGAGGTATATTTTGAAACGTCTGTGAGTATTAAAATGAGAAACGTCTGTAAAAATTAGCATTTTTTTCAACGGAAAACACATTCCTTGAGGTAAAGAACATTTGGTTTGGTTTTTAGTGAAGTAAGCGCTGTTCATCCTGGTCAGTAGGTTTGTATGTCAGAGGATAACTAACAGAATGTGGCAGTCGGTATTTGACGTTCAGTTCCGTACTTGTTATTCTAATTTCACATAACTAACCGGTGAAACCACAAGGAGGAGTCAGATGAGTTGGTAATGTAGACGCACGCACGTTGAGACTGGTATCAGTAACCATGACAACCACTTCGCAGCAGAGTCTATCACGGATTTGCGACACTGCCCCTCTGCAGTTCCCGAGGTAAATTAATACTCTGCTACTTGCTCTACTACCTGTATATCGAAAAATATTTTCAAACGATCTTTTACCAATTGTTGCTAATACACTGCACCACAGAACTCTAGATCCAAGAAAAATATGAAGGGGCCCCTACACCTGTTGGATTCATTGAGTTTACAAACTCATTACGGAATGGATAGAAAACCCCAAAGCACCTCCATAGCATTACGAAGATAAAACCCAATTCTTGACCTCCGACATTAATGTTATAGTTTCCACAACGGGCTAGAATCAACAGGATGCGTACACACCATGAATGGTAAGTTGCTGCATTACAACGAAATGTACAGTGATTGTCTTCTTGTGACCTTCATTTACTGGCAGTCTTCTGATGCGTTCTGTCACGATTTCTTTTCCTGGAACACAATCATCCTTTTTCTGCCCTTTGTGATTCCTTCAGTAACACAGAAACTTTTGCCCTGTGTCGTAACACATGTCCTGTAGTGTAGCTGGTGAAGAGTACCTCTCATGGTGGTATTCAGCGGTTCCGAGCACCGGATCTTCATGAGGTAGGAGTAAATAATGTATGTGTGTGAAATCTTATGGGACTTAACAGCTAAGGTCATCAGTCCCTAAGCTTACACACTACTTAATCTAAATTATCCTAAGGACAAACACACACACCCATGACCGAGGGAGGACTCGAACTTCCGTCAGGACCAGCCGCACAGTCCATGATTACAGCGTCTTAGACCACGCGGCTACAGATTTTGACTGGTATCGTTACTCTTATTTAAAAAAAGTCGCATAATTTCCAGCTGATATCCTAGGACCCTTGTTTCAAATCCTAGTGAAGAGTAAATTTTATTAGTCCGTTGCCTATACCGTCACATCCTACTCTATGTAGGATATTTGTACACCTGGGAGCATGCTCTATTTATTACTATCGAATGATCTAAGTTTGATTCCAAGGCACCCTCACTTTATACGCTGAAGAGCCAATGAATCTTGTAAACCTGCCTAATATCGTGTAGGGACCCCGTGAGCACGCAAAAGTGCCGCAACACGACGTCGCATTGACTCGACTAATGTCTGACGTAGTGCTGTGTGGAACTGACACCATGAATCGTGTAGTGAGACCGTAAATCTATAAGAGCACGGAGGGTCGAGATCTCTTCTCAACAGCACGTTGCAAGGCAAAATGGTTCAAATGGCTCTGAGCACTATGGGACATAACATCTGTGGTCATCAGTCCCCTAGAACTTAGAAGTACTTAAACCTAACTAACCTAAGGACATCACACACATCCATGCCCGAGGCAGGATTCGGACCTGCGACCGTAGCAGTCGCGCGGTTCCGGACTGAGCGCCTAGAACCGCTAGACCACCGCGGCCGGCGTTGCAAGGCATCCCAGATATGCTCGATAATGTTCATGACTGGAGAGTCTGGTGGCCGGTAGAATTGTTTAAACAAGAAGAGTGTTCTTGGAGCCACTCTGTAGTAGATCTGGACATGTGGGTAGTGACATTGTCCTGCTGGAAATACCCAAGTCCGTCGGAATGCACAATGGGTGCATCCATCTGCAGGTGGTCGCTCATGTCGGCATCAATGATGTGTGTCGCTATGGATCGGAGGAAATCCTCCCTGGCTTCCGACGGCTATTTCATTTGGTGAAGACTGCCAGTCTCGCTAGCGGGATGAATGCAGAGCTCACCATCTGCAGCATCGTCGACAGGACTGACTGCGGACCTTTGGTACAGAGCCGACTGTAGGGTCTGAATCAGAGGCTGCAGATTCCTCGACTTGTGCCATAGGGTGGTGGGGTTTCGTGTTCCGCTGGATACATCAAGATTCCACCACACAAAGCAGGCGGCTACAAGGGTAGCAGGGGTTATGGGGTTGTGTGGCGTCGACTGGGCGGTTTTTTAGGTTAGATGGCCTCGGGCAAGTACAGAAAGGGCAACAGCCTCAAAGGGTGCGGGACAATGTCAGGACATGCGGGGACCAAGCAGCAATCGGTATTGTAACTGTAAATTGTCGAAGCTGCGTTGGTAAAGTACCGGAACTTCAAGCGCTGATAGAAAGCGCCGAAGCTGAAATCGTTATAGGTACGGAAAGCTGGCTGAAGCCAGAGATAAATTCTGCTGAAATTTTTACCAAAGCACAAACGGTGTTTAGAAAGGATAGATTGAACGCAACCGGTGGTGGCGTGTTTGTCGCTGTTAGTAGTAGTAGTTTATCCTGTAGAGAAATAGATGTGGATAGTTCCTGTGAATTAGTATGGGTGGAGGTATACTCAACAACCGAGCTACGTTAATAATTGGCTCCTTTTACCGACCTCCCGACTCAGCAGCATTAGTGGCAGAACAACTGAGAGAAAATCTGTAATACATTTCACATAAATTTCCTGAGCATGTTACAGTCTTAGGTGGAGATTTCAATTTACCAGATATAGACTGGGACACTCAGATGTTTAGGACGGGTGGTAGGGACAGAGCATCGAGTAACATTAAACTGAGTGCACTGTCCGAAAATTACCTCGAGCAGTTAAACAGAGAATCGACTCGTGGAGATAACATCTTGGACCTACTGATAACAGACCCGAACTTTTCGACTCTGTAAGCGCAGTGATCATAAGGCCGTTTCAGCATTCCAGAATATGGAAGTAAATGGGAATATAAAAAATGGAGGAAGATTTATCTGTTTACCAGAAGTAATAGGATGCAGATTTCAGACTACCTAACAGATCAGAACGAAAATTTCTGTTCTGACACTGACAATGTTATGTGTTTATCAAAAAAGTTCAAGGCAATCGTAAAATGCGCTTTAGACAGGTACGTGAGGATTAAAGCTGTGGGGGACGGGAAAAACCCACCGTGGTTCAACAACAAAGTTAGGAAACTACTGCGAAAGCAAAGAGAGCTTCACTGCAAGTGAACGCAGCCAAAACCTCTCAGACGTACAAAAGCTAAACGATGTCAAAGTTAGCGTACTAAGGCCTATGCGTGAAGTGTCCAGTGAATTCGAAAGTAAAATTCTGTGTACCGACTTGACGGAAAATCTTAGGAAGTTCTGGTATTACGTTAAATCAGTAAGTGGATCGAAACAGCATATCCAGACATTCCGTGATGATGATGGCATTGAAACAGAGGATGACACGCGTAAAGCTGAAATACCGAACACCTTTTTCCAATACAGTTTCACAGAGGAAGACCGCTCTGCAGTTCCTTCTCTAAATCCTCGCACAAATGAAAAAATGGCTGACATCGAAATAAGTGTCCAAGGAATAGAAAAGCAACTGAAATCACTCAACAGAGGAGAGTCCACTGGACCTGACGGGATACCAATTCGATTCTACACAGAGTACGCGAAAGAACTTGCCTCCCTTCTAAGAGCAGTGTACCGGAAGTCTCTAGAGGAACGAAGGTTCCAAATCATTGGAAAAGATCACAGGTAGTTTCAGTTTTCAAGAAAATATATTGGGACATGTGTAGGCGAATCTAATTAGATGCATGGATAAGATTTTTAAACTTAAATTGTTGTCTACAGAGAGATTTGATCTGAGTGCCAAAACACATTTATTCTCATGACAATGAAAAACATGAATCATCGCATACCACTTTTTAATATAAATTTTGACGATGGCTTTGACATATCCCACATTAATATATCTCTTGTTTGTTTAGGTTTCCATGCTTCAGGCGATTAAAACGTAACCCATATAGGACCACTTTGTTGTCCGTCTGCCCGTTCTTCTCTACAGTGGCTGTAGGATGAAGTCGCAATGTACGTCAGGTACTTAGGTTCCTACGGTACCTTTGCAGTGTCGAGAGTTTAAGCGTCTAACTCAGTACCATTAAAACATACAGGCAATTTTGTCACGTATTTCGATACTTGCAAACTTAATCATCAGAACTTATAGGGTTACTTCCCGTTGTCGTAGAATCACGCAATTTGGTAGGAAGCAAGTCTTCACAATAAAGGTACAGTAAAATCTCCAGAACTTGTTAATTTGTAATTATATCACACAATTTATACCACCTTCTTACATCTGTCTTTCTATCCACATGTTAAGACCTCTTTAACTCACGAACGGGTGTAGGTATCAAGTTGAAATTAGTGAAAAATTAATCTGCAATCAAAAAATACGGCCTTGTGTAAACTCTTTCTGTCAGGTACGGATAGAGGTTGCTAGTTGCAAAAACTCATTAACAGTTAAATAGCTTAAGCTTCTTGAGTCGTGGCGGCTCGTATAGATTCTATTTTCGACAAAAGTCGCTCTCTTTGGTATCGGGCTGTTCAAGTCTGCTAGCGGCACGCGACGGCGGCGGCAGGAGTGTTGTGGCGAGTACTGGCGGCTAGTGAGAAACTGGACGCAAAGTGAGGACGAGGAGTTTGATGTGGCATATGCTTGGCCTTTGTGTGACGTGTACGGGCTCGTGGCTGTCCTGCCTCAGCGCCTTCTTGGTGGTTGTCACGGCGTGATGACGGTTTGGTTCCGCCTTAGCCCTGGTTAGTGATCTGCTTATTGGCTAACAGGAAAATCAAGTCTTTCGTATTGCGAGTTTACCCTTCAATTGCTTCTGCTTTTACTTGTGGCCCTGTGTGATTTATAAAGTGGCCTTTTATCTTCTGGGGGGGTCCACTTGTACGTGGAGAAAGAGATTGTATTTTTGACACCACTGAAGCAAAGATGGTGCCAGAGTGGCAGAATCGATTGTAAGTAGGGGCGCACGTAGCGCAGTAGCAGTTGCCGTTGCACTCTGTCATAGGTAGAGTGTAAGACTTAAAGCTAGTGGCTATCTGGGAGAATTTAGTAGTTGGTCTATGGACGAATGATATCGTTTACACTCACACAGAGCCAGTAAATGTTAGGTCTAAGTTATTTCTATAAAAGTGTGAAGTGTGTTATGCGTTTGTGAGACTTAAAGCTAGTGGCTAGCTGGGAGAATTTAGTTGTTGGTTTATAGAAGAATGATATCGCTTACACTCACACAGAGCCAGTAAATGTTAGAACGTAGTTATTTCTATAAAAGTGTGAAATGTGTTATGAGTTTGTGAGGCTGTAAGATTATCAGGAATTGAAGTGATACTGATCTTTAACAAATATTGAGCATTGCCAATGGTAGTTGTAGAAGATTAATGAATTTATAATACAACTCGAAGGTAAAACAACTGGAAAAAATTTGTAAGGTATTGAATTCTGTATACTAAGTTTTAAGTATGCAGCAAGGCAATGTGGATTTCGCTAATTTTTAGAGTGCTAACCCTTGAACGTACAGGTCGTGTACGTGTAATGTTTTGTGTGTTTTGTAGCAGTGATACAGAAAAGTTAAATTCTGGAATCTATTTTGTCAAACGATGTCAGACCTTTTTTCATGTAACAATCCAAGTGTTTTTAATTACGACAGTAAGTGAGAATTGTAGAATAGTTGAGAAGTTCACCGATTTTGAAGTTAATGTAAAATGTTTCGTTTCAGATTTTGTGAAGGAGAAACTATTTTTTGAATACAATTTTCAAGCTGAAGCATTTGGTCTTAGCATATCCCCTTATCAGTACCTCATCCTTTTCCATGTCGTGTTTATTTGAACCCAATAAATATTTTTTTAAAGAAATCATTTTTCAGTCAGAGTCAGAAAAATGTTAATGTGCCAGAATCAGAAAAGTGTTAATGTATGCAACAGCTTCAATGCGGGCAGTACTGCACAGTGCCGGACTAATATCCAGTATTTTCATTGCACATTTGTAAGGTTATTCATTTAGCAACCAGTCTGCTGACATTATTTGCATGAAGCTATTTTACGGTCGGCATTGCTCTTCGCTGTGTGAAGAATGAATATTATCTGTGAATACTGTAGAGAGAACAGAATACCAACATTACATCCGTTGCGACTCTAGAGCTAAGGAAAGTTTATATCATTCTTTATTTGCATAGGGAATTTTATCAGTTTATTACACAGGCCCAGACAACACGGTGCTCAAGAGACTGGGTAAATTTCAGAGGGATTGATTTCATTATGAAAACTGGATATTGGTTTTGCAGATTAAGTCATTTTCTCAACAACACCTCACACACAGTAAATTAGCATGACACAAATATTACGCATATCATATTCTTTGGCAAACAAAATCAACTTTTTGAAAGAACGTTTTAAGCTGTTTTATCGTATTCAAACCCGATATGTTGTATGTTACCTTCTTGTTTGAAAAAGAAGAAACAGGAACGAGAGGGAAAAAAATGCAGCTAATATCTTTGAGAGTGATTTTTAAGTTGCCGTTAAGCTGGCATAAACCTCATCTTGTTTGAAAGAATCTCATTCTATGTTACTGAGAGTCAATGATGTGCTACGTTTTTCCTTTTTTTCTGATACTAAAACTATATTGTGTTTCAGTTTATCTTCCTTTGAGTGCCGGTAAGAGTTCTTTCGGTGTTGGGACACGGTCGGATTGCAGCGTGTGGTGCCATGGACCCGGCTGCGTACTGGGTGAAGGAAAGGTTACTGGAAACTGTCAGCAATATTGGTATGAAAATTGCATGCCTCTGCGTGCCTTTGGCTAATTACATGCCCCTCGCTTCAGTACTGATGCTTTTGGTATTCTCAAGGCTAATTCTACATCGTAGCGCTGAAAATGTTATTGTAGGTGGTTGTTTTGAGTACCTACATTTTAATAGCAAGTCCTGTACGGTGCATAATTATCTTGTATATGTAACGGCTCTCATTGTTTTATTATGTTGCTAAGGCAACAGATTTTTGACATGCACTACTTTTACGTTCACACGTTAAAAAGTTTTGCATCACCCCTGTTCCCAGAAGTCCTGAAGATAGACGGTGACTGCGGATATTGTATCGCAGACACAATCTGTGTCTTTTCAGAGAGGTCACTAAACCCTCCAAAAGATGTCAACAATCAAGCACGAGCCGCGCCTATTAGACGGAGGGGGTCTGACAGCCGATCAGTTCCACTCATTCCACCAGGAAGAAGGTACACGGCTCGTTTTGACTGTAGTTCAACCACGCCTAGACGGTCAATACCACGGTTCGATCGCGTCCACATTGTGACTTTATGCCATGAAGGGTTCTCAACAAAGGAAGTGTCCAGGCGTCTCGGAGTGAACCAAAGCGATGTTGTTCGGACATGGAGGAGATACAGAGAGACAAGAACTGTCGATTGCACGCCTCGCTCAGGCCGCCATATAGTTGCTACTGCAGTGGATAACTTCTACCTATGGTTATGGCTCGAAGGAACTGTTGTGGCGTAACAAGACAGCTACGCCACACTGAAGTAGCCGAAAGGCACGCGTAGTCTCTCTTAGGCTAGATTGAGGTCTGAAACAGGATACTTATTAATGTTATAAAGAAAAGTACGTAGCTGCTATTACTTAACTTTTAATCTTTGTTGTATACATAGTTCTTGATGAGACATTTCCTACGATAACTATCAAACTATGTAAGGCTAATGGCGCCTTGCTAGGTCGTAGCCATGGACTTAGCTGAAGGTTATTCTAACTATCTGCTCGGCTAATGAGCGATGCTTCGTCCGTGTAGTCGCTAGCAATGTCGTCCGTACAACTGGGGCGAGTGCTATTCCGTATCTCGAGACCTGCCTTGTGGTGGCGCTCGGTCTGCGATCACACAGTGGCGACACGTGGGTCCGACATGTACTAAATGGACCGCGGCCGATTTAAGCTAACACCTAGCAAGTGTGGTGTCTGGCGGTGACACCACATTCCTCCCCCGCAAATCGGCGAACGGTCGTGTTATAAGGCTTCCGCCCGCCGTGGGCAGGACCCCATGTTGACGTATGCAATGAGGTGGGGAGCCTAACAACAGGCGAGGCTGTGCCACCCGCACCCGGCCATTCGGTCCGAGGGGATCTAGGAAACGCCTGAAAACCTAGTCCAGGGTGCACGGCAACATGCGGTGTATGCGCCAGTAAAGCGACAGGAGGGGCCGAAGGGTCGACCTCCATGGCGTCGGGGTATCCGACGCGCGAAGACGCCATGTGGTCCGGAGTGGGCAAGAGTTCCATGGCGGAGGACAGCTGGGCACGGGAAGCGATCGGCGGCGCGTGACCCAGGGAGGCGCGTGGCGGCTGCAGCGAAGCGTCGAATGCGGGCGGCGCCGGCGGGAGAACAGGCGACGGCGGCGGCGGCTGCGGTGGCGCGTCGCCATGGGGCAAAATGGAAGGCATCGTCGGTAACACCTGGGGATGAGGCGAGCCAGTAGATGGGTCCCCAGGGCGCTGACCGGACGGCACCGTCGCTGAAAGCAGACGGGGAGCGGCAGAACCCGTGCGACGACAGAGGCGCAGCTGATTGAGATGCTGACGCACCTCACCAGAGGCCCCCAAAACCAAATACATCGCGCGGCCGAGGCAGCGAAGAATGCGCCCTGCGAGCCAACGCCGTGAACCGCGAAAGTTGCGATAGAATACAACGTCGCCTGGAGCAAAAGCAGAAGTCTGCCGCTGCACAGGAACCTGATGTGGCGGGTGCAGCAAAGACATCAAGGTTCGATGAGGACGACCGTGGAGCAACTCAGCCGGCGAGCGACCATCTCGGGGCTGAGAGCGATATGATGACAAAAAGAGCAACAACGCGTCGTCCCGAGAATGTGACTCTTTCAACTTCAACATCTGTGACTTGAAAGTCCGGACCAATCGTTCAGCGGCACCGTTTGACTGAGGCGAAAACGGCGCGGATGTTGAATACCATTGGCCTGGCAGAATGACTGAAATTCTGCGGACATGAATTGTGGGCCTTTATCGGAAACAATAGTCTGCGGAAGACCTTCAATGCAAAAGATAGCAGACAACGCTTGGATGGTGGCAGAGGACGTCGTGGAAGACATCCGGACAACAAAAGGAAAATTACTGAAGGCATCTACCAGAACCAACCATCGAGCATTCCAGAATGGACCAGCAAAATCGATGTGCAAGTGTTGCCAAGGGGAAGTGGCTTTTGGCCACGCAAAGACTTGCCGCGGCGGTGCGGATGGTTGTTTGGCACACGCCATGCAAGAAGAACACATATTCGTAATCGCAGCATCGATTCCAAACCAAGTACAGTGCTGACGAGCAAGTTGTTTCGTACGCACTATACCCCAATGTCCTTGGTGAAGAAGCCGTAAAACAGAGGACTGTAACGAACGTGGGACCACGACTCTGGACTGATCATTATCAGAACGCAACAACAAAACACCACATCGTACAAAAAGTCTCTCCTTATGAGCAAAAAATCGGAGATCCAACGGATCCTCGATCCGAGACTTTGACAAAGGCCATTGCGTAGCAACAAAACGCAAAACGGTAGCAAGGACAGGGTCAGCAGCTGTGGCTGTAGGTACACGACGGAAATCAATCGGAAACGATTCGACCACTTCATCGGTTTCCGAATCAACGAACATGCAAGCAAGTTCAGAAGAATCGAATGCTTTATCCTCAGCAACAGGCAAACGGGACAACGCAACGGCGTTTCCCTGCTTAGCAGTGGACCGATACAAGATATCGTAGCGGTACTGCGAGAGGAAAATAGACCAGCGAATGAATATCTGCACTGTACGTGGGGGTACAGGCTTGTTCTGATGAAAAAGCGACGTCAAAGGTTTGTGGTCTGTGATGATGGTAAAGTGACGACCATTCAAGAAATCATGGAACTTAGTAACACCAAACACGAGAGCGAAAGCTTCTTTCTCTATCTGTGAATAATTTCTTTGCGCAGACGAGAGCAATTTGGACGCAAAGGCAATAGGGCGATCATGCGAGCCATCTTTGTGCGCAAGCACAGCACCGATCCCGAAATCCGATGCATCTACCATCAACAAAAGGGGTTTCTGGGGATCGAATGGCGTAAGGCAAGTATGTGAAAGCAACGCCGATTTCAACTGGCGAAAGGCGCGTTCGCGTGCCGTCGTCCAGACGAACGGAACACTTGTAGGGCGTAAGCGATGAAGCGGAGCTGAAAGAGAATATGCATTGCGCACATTCACTCACACCTTGTGATTCTAAATCGTGTAATGTTCTTGCGACCTCATCACGCAATGCGTGAGGAACATTGCGCGCTCTGAAAAATTTCAGTTGCGCGTTGACTTTCAGTTCCAAATGTGCTTCATAATTCTTAGTGCAACCAAGGCCAAGTGCATAAATGTCTGCAAATTCTTCACATAGACGAGAAACACTGTCTGAAGGCACAGTCTGGTTCACTGATAGGACCTGATTTACTATAGACATGTTAAACAATTGAAATAAATCTAAACCAAACAAGTTCACTGCAGTGGAAGAACGAAGAACGTAAAATGACACAAGTTTTGTTTGTCCCTTGTATGTTGCAAGAAGAGTGCACTGTCCTAACACAGGGATCTGCTGTCCTGAATAACTTGTTAACTGAACATTTGTGGCACGCAACGGAGGTTGGCCCAGTTGTTTGTACGTGTCGTGATTGAGCAGTGAAACTGCAGCTCCGGTATCAAGCTGGAATGGTATGACCTTGCCAGTAAAGTCCAAATCTACAAAAAGTTTATTGTCCTGCTGACGACAAGAGCGACTGTCTCGTGCAATTTGAACTGATACAGGTATAGCATCACTTGTTAATTGACGCGATTTCCGGCGACGTCGACGCACACTTTTTGTGGGATGAACACAGTCACTGTTAGAGACAGTGGCACTGGACGAAGCGGAATTAACTACATGAATGTCCATGGGCGAAGGTCCACGAGCCTGAGTGTCCTTGGTTCGATTCTGGCGCGAAGCAAAGGGCCTGGAATGATTAAGTGTGTCTGATCTGATCTTTTTCTGGCAAACACTTTGAACATGTCCTTTCTTAGTACAGAAAAAGCAAATAGCTTGGCGTGACGGGCAAGTTTCACGCGAATGTCTAGTAGCACACCACGGGCATGATTTCACTGTATTTTTATGCTTGTGCGGCACACCTGGTTTAGAGCGTGGCGGCAGCTGCGCGGACGTGTGCGAGGGCAGTTTACCGGGCCGCGTAGCGCGCCCTGCGGGCCGGTGAATGTGACACACGGCTGGCGAAGTTGCAAATGATTTCTGAGCAAAGTCAAGCGTGTCTTGTCTATCCAATATGTCTATCACTTGCTGAAGGGAGGGATTAACTAGTTTCAAAATTTGCTCCCCTATACGAACATCAGAAACGTTCTGTGCAATTCCATCACGTACCATTGTATCTGAATAAGGGAGTCGACATTCACACTCGAAAGCACAATCCCTTGTAAGGCCTTGCATTGTTGCAACCCACTCCCTATTAGTTTGACCGGCCGTACGTTTTGTACGAAAGAAAGTATACCTCTTTGCAACTACATTAACAGTTTCTTTGAAATAGGCGTCCAATGCCGACAAAATTTCTTTGTAGGACAGAGTTGCTACGTCGCGTCGGGGAAACAATTTCACTATCACACGGTACGTTGGCACCCCTACACACGCCAATAAATGAGGCTGCCGCTCGTTACTTTGAATTCTGTAGGCGGCGAGATGAAATCCAAACTGGCGTGACCACTCCGTCCAGGATTCCACGTCAGGGTCGTAGGGCCTAAAAGGCGGTGCAACTGCAAGTTGTGTCTGCGGTAGCGGTGAAGCGGCGGCTGCCGCATCGTTGTACAGTGCACGTTGACCCTGGACGAGCTGTCCAAGGGCATCCAATAACGCCTGCGTCTGCTAATTCTGCAAGCGATAAAATTCGGACAGTACATCTGGCGAAGCCACGACACAAGTAAATGTAAGCAATTAGAAAGAACACGTTTTCCTCGTCGCCAAATGTTGTGGCGTAACAAGACAGCTACACCACACTGAAGTAGCCGAAAGGCACGTGTAATCTCTCTTAGGCTAGATTGAGGTCTGAAACAGGATACTTATTAATGTTATAAAGAAAAGTACGTAGCTGCTATTACTTAACTTTTAATCCTTGTTGTATACATCGTTCTTGATGAGACATTTCCTACGATAACTATCAAACTATGTAAGGCTAATGGCGCCTTGCTAGGTCGTAGCCATGGACTTAGCTGAAGGATATTCTAACTATCTGCTCGGCTAATGAGCGATGCTTCGTCCGTGTAGTCGCTAGCAATGTCGTCCGTACAACTGGGGCGAGTGCTATTCCGTATCTCGAGACCTGCCTTGTGATGGCGCTCGGTCTGCGATCTCACAGTGGCGACACGTGGGTCCGACATGTACTAAATGGACCGCGGCCGATTTAAGCTACTACCTAGCAAGTGTGGTGTCTGGCGGTGACACCACAGGAACTGTGACAGCAACGCCACCATGTTGAATAATGCTTTTCGTGCAGCCACAGGACGTCTTGTTGTAGCTCAAACTGTGCTCAATAGGGTGCATGATGCGCAACTTCACTCCCAACGTCCATGGCATGGTCCATATCTGCAACCACGACACCATGCAGGGGGTACAGATGAGCCCAACTACATGCCAAATGGACTGCTCAGAATTAGCATCACGTTCCCTTCATCGATGAGTGTCGCATATGGCTTCAGCCAGACAATAGTCAGAGACGTGTTTTGAGGCAACCCTGTCAGGTTGAACGCCTTAGACTCACTGTCAACGAATGCAGCAAGGTGTAGGTTCCCTGCTGTTTTGGGGTGGCATTAAGTGGGACTGACGTACGCCACTAATGGATATGGAAGGCGCCGTAACGGCTGTGCGAGACGTGAATGCCATTTTCCGACTGATAGTGCAAACCATATCGCCAGAATATTGGCGAGGCATTTGTCTCCATGGACGAAAATTCGCACCCCCATCGTGGACATCTTGTGAATGATTTCCTTCAGGGTAACGACATCGCTCGACTAGAGTGGCCAGCATGTTCTCCAGACATTAACCCCATCAGACATGCCTGGAATAGATTGAAAAGGGCTGTTTATGGACAACGTGATCCACCAACCACTCTGAGGGATCTATGCCGGATCGCCGTTGAGGAGTGGGACAATCTTGACCAAGAGTGGCTTCATGAAGTTGTGGTTAGTATGCTACGACGAATACAGGCATGCATCAATGCAAGAGGACGTGCTACTGGGGAATGGAGGTACCGGTGTGTACAGTGATCTGGACCACCACCTCTGAAGATCTCGATGTATGGTGGTACAACAAGCAATGTGTGCTTTTCATGAGCAATAAAAACGGCGGAAATGAGATCTATATTGGTCTATATTCCACATTTCTGTACGGTTTCCGCAACTCTCGGAACCGAGGTGCTGCATAACTTTTCTTGATGTGTTTATTATTTGTTGATAAATATCATTAGTAGCTTATTCAAGGTACAAGCCTAAACTAATTGATAAATTTTCTCTTAATTAGGCCACAAATGCTGTTAATGAGCTTTTGTCGCAGTAAGTGGTTAGTCAGGGAGTAAATTTTAAATCAGTTTTATTTCCATTATTTGTAGCCTACTCCAATTTTAGCATACCTACCGACTCTACTCTCTATTTCGTATCTAATCTGGTATTGAATTATTATTGTATGTTAACTTATAGTTTTCGTCTTTTGACATACCTCAACTTTGGGTTTTATTTTGCAATCATACTCGGCATTCAGTGCTAACGGCCAGTTTAGACCAGAAACTAGATGTTTTTTACATAGGCAGGAGACGTATCAAAAGTGTCAGCCACCATTTCTGGCAGCTTGGGCAGCGTGTATTCTGCAAATTAGTACATTTTGGCTGCCCCGCTGTCACGACAAGAGAAGGAGGTAATCGTTTTCCTAATTTTCAACTCTTGTAATTTTAAGAGTGTTTCTGCGGTTGTTTCATTTGTTTGAATCTTGAAGGCTACTTTTCGTCATGCACTGTATTTGATTTTTTAATATTGTTGATTTATTTTACTGTGGCTTTGTGTTCTGCGCAGTTAATGTTTTACTTAATTTCGAGTTTTTATGAATTTGAGGACCTCTATCCTTCGCTTACACTATTAAAAGATTATACATGTAATTTCAAGCTGCTAAATTTAGAGTCCACTCAATGTTTTTCTTGGACAGTAAAATAAAAAGAAAATTTTTACGATTGTTTAAGTCCGAAATGGTTACTGATAACCCTTTTAAGTTCTGAGTGTGAATGAAAGGTGTTGTTTCCTTTACTAGTGAATGATGTTTTAAATTACCCGAGGACCAGTCCTTCCACTCGACAACATTTAGGCTCGCCGACTTTAGCCCAGTTACCAGGCTCAAGTCAATACAATCAAAAGGTACAGCCTTATACGACATGTATGTTGATACTCACAATCTCAGCTATCAAAGCTTATCGATGAACTGCCTATTTAGAAATGGTGCCTGGTGCTCTCACGGTGAAGCGCATATGTGGAAACTGAGAGATCACAGGATCAAATCTCGGCCAGAACACCGTTTTCTCAGTCTTCGTCTTAAATTAGTCTTTAACTCTCGACCATGTGAGGCGTCGCAAGAAACATGTAGTTCTCATTCTATGGTAAACAGCAGATATCCCTAGCCCGTTGTATAACGAGTAGGTTAGGACACGCAAGTCGCTAAAAGGGTGTCCAATAGAACGATTTGTACTAAGCCACTGATACACATGAATTGTTTATTATTATCCATATACATAATAAATTTTGTGCAGAGCCCACAGAGCGTGAATGTTACTAACGCACTTGTTCACTGTTTCAAAACAGTGTCTGTTATGTACAGGAGAATACGATTATTAGACACGTCATACACCTTGTAGTGAAGAGGACGGTGATTTGATTATTGTGAAGAAAATGCAGTGTGCCAACTATATACACAAACTACCTCGTTTCATACCTCACAACCTTCCACTTTTTGTTTTCTACCTCTTGAACCCATGATGTAGGAGTAGCGTCTTTGATTCATAATCAAAACGTCTGCGGTTTCGTGTTCGAATCCCGCAACAGCTTAAATTTTGTTTAATAATCAGAATTGGCGGCCGAAGACTTCCGGTATAAGACGTCACTTTAATTCAGAGAGGTTCTTGTCAAAGAGGCTTGTCAAAGAGGGCGGAGGAGCGGACAGAGGTTCTTGGCCTAGTTGTGGTAACCGCCCCTAAAGGCGGAAGAATCAGCAATGATCAACGGCATGAGGATGCAGAAAGCAATGCAGACAACAGCATTAAAGACACGTAACGTGTATCCACAGGACTTGCGGCCTGTAATTGAAGAAGTGTCATGATGATGTCTCCATTGGCCAAAGGTTGCGGAATGGTCCCCCATTTGGAATTCCGGGAGGGGACTGCCAAGGGGGAGGTTACCATGAGAAAGAGATTCAATAATCTATGAAAGGACCCCTTCCAAAGAGTCGGGGAGGGGGGGGGGGTGCAATGTTAGAAGCTTGAGCGGGGAAGGGAACTAGAAAATCAGAAAATGGAAACGCAAAGACTCAATGTAGATATAGTGGGGGTCAGTGAAGTGAAGTGGAATGAAGACAAGGATTTCTGGTAATACTAACAGCAGATGAAAATGGTATAATGGAAGTAGGATTCGCTATAAATAGGAAGGTATGGCAGAGAGTGTGCTACTGTGAACAGTTGAGAGACAGGATTGTTATCAGAATTGACAGCAAACCAACAACGACAACGATAGTTCAGGTATACTTGCCGATGTCTTAAGCTGAAGATGGAGGGAGAGAGAAAGTGTAGGAGGATTCTGAAAGGGTAATACAGTATGTAAAGGGATATCAAAATCTAATAGTCACGGGAGACAGGAATGCAGTTTTATGGGAAGGAGTAGAAGAAAAGGTTACAGGAGAAAATGAGCTTGGGAAAAGGAATGAGAGAGGAGAAAGACTAATTGCGTTCTGTAACAAGTTTCAGCTAGTAACAGAATCACAAGAGGAGGAAATATAATTGGAAAAGGCTTGGTGATACGGGAAGATTTCAGTTAGATTACATCATCGTCAGACAGAGATTCCAAAATCAGATGCTGGATTGTAAGGTGTACCCAGGAGCAGATATAGACTCAGATCACACTGTAGTAGTGATGAAGAGTAGGCTGAAATTTAAGAAATTGCTCAAGAAGAAAGTACTAAGTAATGACGAAATACAACTTAAGTTTCTCAGCCTATTGATACGGCAATAAGGAGTACCTCAGTAGGCATTGCAGTTGAAGATAAACGGACATCCCTAAAAATAGCAATTACAAACGTTGGAAAGGAGAAGATAGGTACAAAGAGGGTAACTGTGAAGAAACCATGCGTAACAGAAGATATACTTCAGTTGCTCGATGAAAAAATTAAGTACAAAAACGTTCAGGGAAATTCAGAAATACAGAAATACAAGTTGCTGAGGAATGAAGTAAATAGAAAATGCAGGGAAGTTGAGACGAAATTGTTGTCTGAAGCACAGACTCAACATACAGGAAAGTCAAAGCAGTGTTCGTTGTCATTAAAAGCAAGGGTGACAATATTAAGAAGACAACGGGAATTCCACTGTTAAATGCAGAGGAGAGAGCGGATTGGTAGAATAAATGCATTGAAAGTCTCTATGAGACGTAGATTTGTCTGTTGATTTTGAAGAGATAGGGGATCAAGCATTAGAATAACAATTTAAACGACCTTTGGAGGACTTACGATCAAGTAATACAGAAGGGATAGATAACATTCCATTAGAATTTCTAAAATCATTGAGGGGAAGCGACAACAAAACTACTATTTACATTATTGTGCAGAATGTATGACACTGGCGATATACCATCTGACTTTCGTAAAAGCATCGTCCACAAAATTCCGAAGATATCAAGAGCTGAATTACCACACAATCAGCTCAACAGCTCATGCATCGAAGTTGCTTACAAGAATAACGTACAGAAGAATGGAAAAGAAAATTGAGGATGCACTAGATGACGATCAGTTTGGTTTTAGGGAAGGTAAAGGCACGAGAGAGGCAATTCTGCCGTTGCGCTTAATAGTGGAAGCAGTACGAAAGAAAAATCAAGACACGTTAATAGTTTTGTCGACCTGGAAAAAGCATTCGACAATGTAAAAGGGTGCAAGATATTTGAAATTCTGAAAAACGTGGAGTTAAGCTATAGGGTGAGTACGGTCTTATATAATACGTACAACAACAAAGAGGGAATAATAAGAGTGGACGACCAAGAAGGAAGTGCTCTTATTGAAAAGGGTGCCAGCCATTGATGTAGCCTTTCGTCCCTACTATTCAATGTGTACATCGAGGGGCCTATGATTGAAGTAAAAATAACGTTCAGGAGTGAAATTAAAATTCAAGGGGAAAGGATATCAATGATATAATTCGCTGATGACATTGCTATCCTCAGTGAAAGTTGAGATGAATTGCATGATTTACTGAATATAATGAAGAGTCTAAAGAGCACAGAGTGTGAATTGAGAGTTAATCGAAGGAAGACGAAGGTAATGAGAAGTAGTAGAAATGAGAACAGCGAGAAACTTAACATCAGGATTGATGGTCACGAAGTCAATGAAGTTAAGGAATACTGCTACCTAGGCAGTAAAATAAACAATAACGGACGGAGCAAGGAGGGCATCAAAAGCAGACTAGCAATGGCAAAAAGGGCATGCCTGGCCAAGAGAAGTCTACTAAGTTCAAATATCGGCCTTAATATGAGGAAGAAAATTCTGAGAATATACGTCTGGAGTACAGAATTGTATCTTAGTGAAACATGGACAGTAGGAAAACCGGAACAGAAGAGAATCGAAGCATTTGAGATGTGGTGCTACAGACGAATGTTAAAAATTAGGTGGACTGATAAGGAATGAGGAGCTTCTGCCCAGAAACGGAAATGAAAGGAACATGTGGAAGACACTGACAAGGACAAGGGACAGGATGATAGGACATCTGTTAAGATATCAGGGAATGACTTCCATGGTATTAGAGGAAGCAAAAACTGTAGAAGAAGCCAGAGATAAATCCAGCAAATAATTAAGGACTTGGTTGCAAGTGCTACTCTGTGATGCAGAGGTTAGCTCAGGGTAGGAATTCGTGGCGGTCTGCAAAAAAACCAGTCAGAAGACTAATGACAAAAAAACTAGTTTCGCTTCCCAAGTAGTCGGTCAGCATCGGCACGCTAACGTTTTGCGTCCAGCCGCACCCCACATTGTCGATCTAGCAGTGCAGTACGCATGTGTACCGTAGATGATGTAAAGTGTCTGTCGTGCCGTCCCATGCCAAACCAGTAAACACAAGTAATGGCAGCAGTGACTGACGGAAGAGCCTCTCGTTATCTCACACTGCCCCTCCTCCTTTGGCTGTCCATGCACTGGGAGTCGGTGTGTGCACCCTGCTTGCTCCGCTCCCTGCAGCCCCTGAGAATTACTTGAACACATTGCGAACAAGGAATACGTGCAACGGAGTGTAAAAAGTCATGGGATATCAATATACACACATACAGATGGCGGTAGTATCGCGTACACAAGGTATAAAAGGGCAGTGCAATGGTGTAGCTGTGATTTGTACTCAGGTGTTTCATGTAAATCGATTTCGACGTGATTATGGCTGCAATACGGGAATTGACTGAGTGAATGCGGAGTCGTTGTTGTAGCTAGACGCACGGGACATTTTATTTCACAAATCGTTAAGGAATTCAATATACCGAGATCCACAGTGTCAATAGTATCCCGAGATTTCCAAATTTCACACATTACCTCTCACCACGGACAATGCAGCGACTAACTGCCTCCATTCAACAACCGAGAGCAGTTGCATTTCCGTAGTTTTCATTGCTAACAGACAAGCAAAATTGCTTGAAAGAACCACACAAATGAATGCGGGACTAACGACGAACGTATCTGTTAGGACAGCACAGCGAAATTTGGCGTTAATGGGCTATGGCGGCAGACTATCGACGTGAGTACTGTTGCTAACAGCAGGACATCAATTGCAGCAACAATATCGGTTAGACACTAGACGGCTGGAAAAGCGTTCCATGGTCAACTCAGTCCAGATTTCATTTGGTAAGAGCTGATGGTAGAGTTCGAGTGTGGTGCAGACCCTAGTTGTCAACAAGGCACTGTTCAAGCTGGTAGTGAGCTGCGTGTATACGGAATCGACTGCGTACCTGGTCCAACAGGACCGATCATTGACTGGAAATGGTTACGATCGTCTACTTGGTAACCATTTGCTGCCATTCGTGGACCTCACATTCCTAAACAACGATTGAATTCTTATGGATGACAATGCGGCATGTCACCGGGTCACCGGAGCTATTTGATTCTGGAACATTGTGGAAAATTCGAGCGAGTCATTTGGCCACTGAAGTTGCCAAACATGGGACATAAAGGACATGTCATTTTGTGCAAAAAATCCTGCACCGGTAATCCTTTCACCATTACGGACGGTTGTAGAGACATCATGGCTCAGTATTTCTGCAGGAAACATCCGGCGACATGTGGAGTTCTTGCCCCGACGAGTTCCTGCACTACGTCGGCCAGAAAGAGGACTAACACGATATTGGGTGGAATGTCATGACTTTTGTCATCCCAGTGTGTATCCAGGCCACACTCCGTAGTGTTCTCCAGGTTTCCGAAGCTTCTCTCTGGATGCTAGCACTAGACTGATGAGGCACATAGACGACCATACGCTCAGAACTGCATATTGCCTTAATGTGACGAAAGGGTTAATCACTATTTACCTTCATGGCAGGGAACAGTGATAAAGAGAAATAACGTAAATTTTATTATGACAATTCTAGAGGTACAGCAGTAAATTATAGTTCACCTGTTCATACTCACAAAATGACAGAGAGGGGAGGCACATAATGTCTGCTCATGCTGAACAAAGAACAGAAATGAAGGCTCTGTATTCCAACCGTTTAATACCCACTCAATGATTAAATGCGCTTTTCTTCTAGGCCCAGAGCAGGCATATTTTACAGGTTAAAATTTTAGCCTGGTATAATTTAATTAATTAAAAATTAATTTTAGATCAATATTTTCTACCGAAATGAAAAAGTGTAGCTACTTCATCACCGTATAAAAATTACTGTTCAAGAAAAGTGTTGAATGCTCAAAGCTGACTAACGTCTTACAGTAAAAATAAATTTTACAATAAATGGTATATATTTGGGCATAACTTAAGAGAATCTGTAGTATAAAAATGTATTCCAAAAGGTTTAGGCCAAATTATCAGTTGAACACGTGCGAACGTTCACATTTTTAGAAAGCAGTGCACCACAACATAATTCACGTGGATATAAACTACATGTGTTCCTCTCTTGCAAATAAATGTAATATCATTTGGACATAAAAGGGGGGGCATGAGTATAAATCACATATTATTACGGCAAGCCAAGCAATCTGTCATAACTGCTGGACTACACCTGAATGTGGCACAGAGACGTAACACAATTTTTCAACACAATTATCAAGTCGCTGTAAACAGTACTCGGAACATTGTGCCGATCGTTCAGTTCCACGACGACAGAAATCATTTTGTTGGCCACGGAACCGTTCCAGAACCGCTGTCTGAAGGTCGTCGTCGTTGTGTATATCTAACAACATATCCTTTAAATAAACAGACGCTCCTGTCCTAGTGTGAAAGTAAGCAAAATTATAATAACTATTATGTGCGGCAGCCATGCCAAAAGTTTTGTATTGCACATGTTCAATATTAATCCAGGTTGTAAAGAAAGCTTTGACTGTAGCTTTACAAGGTACTTCAGAACAAAATAGAGGGGATTCTAAAATGTCAAATCCCGTTGTACTATTCCAGATTTAGTTACGTATCGAAATTTGGTAAGTAGAGTAAAATAACCCCACGTCTTTCTTAGATAGTTATCGTACTGCCAGGCAATGCGACTGGTTATTGTTCTGCAGTTCAGTAATATTCGAGAAATCGATTGTAATCGCCAAGACACAACTCCACTAATTACTGAACATCTCTACGCCATGTTTGAAGGTTCTAAATTATTACCGATGTGACGATAGCGTCCTGGTTTGGATGAATAATGTAATACATAATACTGTACCTTACAATAGTTCATCAGCGGAGCAAGCCTCTTTGCCTCTTTTCTGTGCAGTGGATGCAGCACTTCTGTAGACAATGTGGGACACCACCCCTATGAAAAGGGGAAAGGGTGTACAGGAGGGCACCAATTCTGACAAAAATCAGGGAACTTACTACGATGTTTTTCGCTACATGTTGAGAGCTACTGACGGAAGACTGCTTTGCAGCATGCCCTGCTATTACGCCAGGCTAGGCGCGGTTCGAAAAGTTGGCCGCAAGTCTCCAAAACTCGCCTGCAGTAGCCAATAATAGGGGGGGCAGGAGGATGTCACGTGAGGCTCCAGACATTGTAGGCAGACACTGGGAGTCACACCAGCTCTCACTCTCCCTCTCTCTCTGCCACATGTCGCCAATTTGATAGCATGCTTCCTCTCTTTGCGCATAGATATCCAAAAATGTTCAACTGTGGGTGAAATCTTATGGGACTTAACTGCTAAGGTCATCAGTCCCTAAGCATACACACTGCTTAACCTAAACTATCCTAAGGACAAACAGACACACCTATGCCCGAGGGAGGACTCGAACCTCCGCCGGGACCAGCCACACAGTCCATGACTGCAGCGCCCAGACCGCTCGGCAAATCCCGCGCGGCCCTAGATATCCCACCGCAAATGATTCTACCAAGGCATTAGCCGCGCGGTACACCTTCTTCTAGTCTTTATGTATCCCGTATACAGAAATATATGCTTCTCTTTACGCTAATTATTATTTAGAGTTCCCAACCAGGACGCCCACCCTGCCGCCTCAATCTGTCCTTCCAGCGACGTCTTGAAACTGGATGAGAAGCTGGCTGGATGCAAACTAAATAGCATTCTTGCGTAGAAGCAGTGCCAATTTTTATTCCAAATGCGCTTTGGGGAAAAGTGCACGGAATGCGAATGGTAGCTGTTAAGTAGCCATAAAAGATCTAGAGATTGCGGCATATCACACGGCAGACTGCAGTGCATACCAGCTTATCGATAACACTTAGGCACTCTCCTTATCGTGGCTTCGACTGTGAGTGTGCGTGGGCTCAGCTCTCGCGTCTGTCAATACCTTGTTCTACTGGCAAATCTGAATTAACAACAACGCTAACATCTGCTACTACTAGCTCATGGTAATGGAGGTCAGAGGAAGCTGTTGCGTGGCAAGCCGTCACACTGATGCGCCAGTGGGCACGTTCGCAACGAACGGATGAGCAACTACAATCGAAAGAGAAACGAATGAGAGATAACTGAGCTTTGCAAAAACAGACATAATGTCTTATGGGATAACAGCAATCAGTGATTTTATGTTACTTTAAATCCGTCTTGATTGCAAATTTTTTTTTTTTTTTTTTAATTATTCATATGACCGGTTTCGGTTCATTCAGAACCATCTTCAGATCTGATATTTAAGTTACAGGAGTAACCCGTCCAATTCAGCAACTTTCACATGCTACGTCACATAAGATGTGACGTAGCATGTGAAAGTTGCTGAATTGGACGGGTTACTCCTGTAACTTAAATATCAGATCTGAAGATGGTTCTGAATGAACCGAAACCGGTCATATGAATAATAAAAAAAAAAAAAATTTGCAATCAAGACGGATTTAAAGTAACGTAAGATAACTGAGCAATAAATGACTGCGAGCGTGATGTCTCCGTCCGTTTTATAATCAAGGTAGTGTGCCTACATAAATACAACATTGGTCCGTGTTGCAAACCTGCAGGGAACTACCACTGACCTTCCCTGTACTGTCTTTTGTGCTAAGAGGAGGACAGTTTTAGCAACAGGGAGGGGCCCCTATCTGCGCGATCCAACGTGAGGACACGTAGACAAATGAGTCACGAACAAAATCTGCCGCGCGGGATTAGCCGAACGGTCTAGGGCGCTGCAGTCATGGACTGTGCGGCGGGACCCTTCGGAGTTTCGAGTCCTCCATCGGGCATGGGTGTGTGTGTTTTCCTTAGGATAATTTACGTTAAGTAGAGTGTAAGTTTAAGGACGGATGACATTAGCAGTTAAGTCCCATAAGATTTCACACACATTTGAATTTTTTTTTTTTTTTAACGAAGAAAATCTGAACAGAAAAAACTTTTTCTTGTGGCCAGTTTGTTATTGGAGTATTTAATAAAAGGGATTTGTGGGAGTCACAAATATTTTGACGGCGCTGTCTGATGCTCATACCGTTGTTCAGCCCGTTGGTAGTTTCAGAATTTCGATCATAATTAATGTACTGGGAGATATTAGCAAAAAAAAAATTTTCAAATGGCTCTGAGCACTATGGGACTCAACTGCTGAGGTCATAAGTACCCTATAACTTAGAACTACGTAAACCTAACTAACCTAAGGACATCACACACATCCATGCTCGAGGCAGGATTCGAACCAGCGACCGTAGCGGTCGCGAGGTTCCAGACTGTAGCGCCTAGAACCGCTCGGCCACTCCGGCTGGCGATATTTGCACATGAACATTATGTACGTACTCAAAGTAGCTGTAATCGACCCGTTACTTCTTTTCTTTCGGTTCGTCGTGTCTTCAGATTGGCCGATCACGGTTCTAGGCGCTGCAGTCCGGAACCGCGCGACAGCTACGCTCGCAATTTCGAATCCTGCCTCGGGCATGGATGTGCGTCATGTCCTTCAGTTAGCTAGATTTAAGTAGTTCTAAGTTCTAGGGGACTAATGACCTCAGATGTTAAATCCCGTAGTGCTCAGAGCTATTTGAACCATTTTGTCTTCAGATTGTGCGAATTGTGATCGAAAAATAGGTGACGTCATGGGAAGGGCGGGAGGGGGGGGGGGGATGGGTAGGAGAAAACCAAAAATATCTTACCAGATCTCATTTAAATGGTTGGGCTATAATGAACACCTCATATAAATTCATAAAAGTACCCACCAACTTTTATGTCCTCTTCTGAACTGAATGTTTTACATTTGTGCGCGCCCGGTATTCCCCGACGTGAAACGAATGCCGCACATGTGTCAGATTTCATTCAGGGAGTTCCCTGCTCTGCTTGTCAGTCAGTGAGTCGTGAAATTCTGCCACGCGTATAAATCTGAAGTTATTGTGTTCAGCACGAATTGGTATAAAAACTTTTTCAATGCGCGTCTTAAGCGGCATGCCAACAGATCTAAACACACCTACAAACAAGAAGTTAGTCGTTTGTGTAAGGAAGCTAAGCTGAAATACCGACTTTCCTTAGTGACACTGCAAATCAATAGATTGAACTGCACAATCATACGGTTCAAAGAAAGGCACAAACAATGTTGTCTTTCATCTTCGAAGCAAATACCGGTTCAGTGACAATGTAGATAATATATCAATATAATACTTCTAAATAGAACATGTGTTTAGTGAAGTGTTTTAATCAATGTTTAAGGCAAATTAAAAAAAATCATTTTTACCGATTTTAGCCGACTACGGAGTCCCATTATATCTCATGAAACCTCACCAAGAGGTGAGGGGAGGCCCAAATTTAAAAGATGAATTGATCTATTACATATTCTTTCTTGGTATGCGCTGGATGTAGAGGCTGCCCTCGCCTCGCCAGCTTGTGTGTGAATCGGTCTAGAGAAGTCTATGATCTACAAAGCACCTAATAAGGATGTCCCTGACACTAGAATGGGTATCTAAAGCTCATGTGTGAAACCCTCAATTTTCTAGTCACTCTGCTCGTATATCTAAAAGTTATTTTTAATCCTCAAAGCATTATAGCGACATCTTTCTGTAACGTACATTACCGCTCCATTACCGCTTCGGTGCACGTACGAACACATTTTGGCAAAGACGAATTTATTATATCATGAAATCATTGTTTGAAATTGAAAGATTACATGTTTCAAGTTTGATAATACTGTATGTCGATTTAAAAAAATCTGATATTATACTACCTTTTGCAAGCTGTTACTTAACTACGGTATATTCACTGTCTTTTTTGACAAAGATGTGAATGGAGATGTAGCATGCACTCTGAGTGAGTTTTGTAATCTATTTCTTGGAATACATAAGAAGATATTAGACGTCATTTTTAGAGAGTCTGCCTGTTAATAGTTTTCGCCATTTGTATTGAACTCTCCGATGGAATTAGCCTATTAGAATATACACAGTTCGTTTTTGTAAGCACCAGATGTGCACTATTAGTCGAACGTAACTGGAGTTCCATTCAGTATCCCAGTCTGTGGTGCAGAAACATTTTGGAAGACATCTCCTTCATAGGAAGGGTGCTATTTCTCGATACAATACTTACAAACCGTTACATGTCAGTTGTATGATTGTCACACTCCATCGCTGTTATATTTGCTATCATGGTCAGATGCAGTAGGCTAGTAATTTACGCAAATTTGGCTAAACATTTCAGATCACTTCCATGAAATAATAGGACTTACCAATGAAACATTTGAGATTATTACAAATACGAATACTATTTGGTGATGTATGCTGCACACAAACCGTATGACACCTTGCCTCACTACTAAAATAATTCCTACATCTATAGAAGGCTCTCCATCGAGTTAACCGCGGTCATGAAGTTCTGAACGTGATCTAACGAAAATATATTCAGTAGCAATGTATTCCCCTTCCAGTGTGAAGGTGAAGCAGTGATCAGAAAGGTGTTCGATAGTCCAAAATCACGAAGTACACGAAATTACCCCTATCTCAGGGTGTTACCACTTGTGACACAGAGGCTCTAAACTATAATTCGACAATTTATTTGTTCCAATACTCGAGGAATTGTTCAAGCGCAGCACACGTGGTACTGGCACTTTACGGGAGAAGAGACACAGTAAAACTACAAAACTGCCACTGGAACAACATCTCTAGGAATATAAAGGATCGTGTGATGCGGCGTATAATGCTCAGGTTACCGATACCCACTGTATTCTGATATGGAAATGGACCGAAGACGAGCGCATAAGTTCTCAGCACAGCCTTAAGGTAACCATGGCGAGTCAGAGTGCATATTACCATCCTTACATGAGATCAGCTGACATCAACGAACAGCTTACAACTTAATAATTACAACAAAACTGATGGTATCGTATTTTAGCCTGGGCTATCGATGTTCGGTGGGTTGATAAGTAAATTGGACATAAAATTCATAATCTTCAGTTCAGTAAAAAGTGATGATAATTTTGACAGTCCATGTCATTAGAAAATTAACCTGGGGCATCATACTCACATTTTAGAATATCAGTAACTGACAAAAGAGAAGGTATAACGCGTTATTAGTTAAAAAAGGAGAAAAAAAGCGTAATGGGCGCAACATCTGCAATAACTTCACATGTACATATGTGTCAAGGGTCAAGTTTCCGTTCACCCTAATTGTTTTGAAACTTTTCACAGATTCAGAACTGTTGCGTGTTATTTGTACTTCACTTGCATTATTTGTCATGCAACAAATAAAACTAACCAGCAACTATAATATAAAATATTGTGACAATTATCTCTTCATTACAGCAAATAACACACTTAGTGCTCAGTGGCAACTGCAGTTGCAATGAAATGTATGTTATCTTGTGCGTAGAATAAATGTGTTAAAGCACTTGTATTCATTGCCAAATTATTCCTCTTGAAGGGGGACGTAAATATCGCGACAGATTTTGCGTTTTTGTTTTTCGGGACAATTATCCTCTTTGGTTTTCTTTGAGCTTTTGTTATTTTAGATCTAGATTCACAACCAAAATTTTATAGGGAAGGCCTTGTTGCTACGTTCAATACTGACTGACCCTGATATACGGTTCCTAAGATATCACAAGACATGCCCTCCTTATCTTCATTTACTTAACTGATGACCCATTTTCATCACCTTACAGTTCAACATTAATTTTACGCAGTCCTACAGCGCGTCTGCAGAAAAGTAGAATAAACTTTACTTACTGCTTCATTTATTCCACGTTAGGAACAAACATTTCTCTCTGAACCCATGAAAATTATTTAAGAGTAACCTTAATTAATTGGAAATGCCATTCAGGACACTCCCACTTGATCAGTCGCTGTCATAACTTCAGTAATATCTTTAAAAGCTCTCTCTATTCTGTTTACTCTGAGACTCGCCGAATGAAGAGTCTCTTTGATATCAAATTAAACACTTGTAACTCGCATTCATTGATTAATTATCTGGAAACTTCTTTTAAAAATTTGAAACGTCGATAAATTACTTTCCTAGTGACAGCTAATTTATTTACTCTTCTAACATGGCATACGAAATTTCGTTTTCAATTTCACCTGTTCAAATCATCAACGGCTTCTGCAACATCACAGTGTGAGTCGTCTCTGTATGTATACTGTACTGGCAGCAAAGAACTGTTGCCCGAGGAGAGGCTGCAGCTCATGCCACCACTTCGTATGATGTATTTTGAAATATGTAATACCATTGGTGCAGAGTGGTCGATGTTGAACTCTCAGTACTCGTCATCGTAACTAAGTCTTCATTTTGTGGAGAGTGTTTTCATATATAAATGTCACATGTACTTGTATTAATAATACACGCAATTTTAGTTAATTATTGTATACAGATAAATTACGGCATGAATATTCTGATTTTCACCATTGTCTATTTACGTGTTATGTACATAGCTCTGAAAATCTATAGTGTAGTCCACATGCTAATCTAGTTTGCACAGTACTGTGCGAAGCGATCACAAA
Organism: Schistocerca serialis cubense; assembly: GCF_023864345.2. Taxonomy (NCBI): domain Eukaryota; kingdom Metazoa; phylum Arthropoda; class Insecta; order Orthoptera; family Acrididae; genus Schistocerca; species Schistocerca serialis. The sequence goes on from NC_064641.1 coordinate 313,208,511, forward strand.
ACAGGCTTCTGAACAAATTGTTTAATTTAATAGTAGAAAATTTAAACTCTGACTGTTATCTTCAGCCAAGCACTAGTAATTTACTGGCGTTATTAGCTTTGTAAACATAATTCATAATTCGGAGTGCAGTTTATAATTAACGAACAGGAATCGTAATAAAAATCTGGTCAAACTTTAGCAATCGCCATTAGCTATTTGTACAGATTGTACACTGTCAGCATGTGGTTCTCAGTCTGTGGTATTGCTTTAGTAACTAGTTTTGAACTAGCCAAGGCCTGGAACATGCATTCAAAAACGTGTGCAAAGTCATTCGATCAAGTAGAACAGTCGCATGCCAGTTCTCAAAAGAAATTATTAACAGTTTGTTAGGTATTGCACCTATGCTTCTACTTTTTTGTATCTAGAAAGGATCGATTGACACTGTTGGCCACGAAGTGTTCGTATTACTAGCAAACACTCCCCCCGAACTTTGAAATCAGTTAAAACTATTTTTCGCTGAAGTATTACAACAGCAGGGAATCCCAAGAAAAATGTGAAATGTGTGAAGAGTCTCATCAAATTTACAATGTACTGATGAAGAGCCAGGAATGAATTCCAATAGTCACTTGCCTTTGTACTTAATCGAAACACACACACACACACACACACACACACACACATTGCCACAGTAAATCGTTACGCTTGCTATTCCATACAGATTCTTCAGTTTCCTTTATCTGGGCAGAAAAATTACAGTAAATACGAGGCTATTAAAATCTTCTTGAGTTGTGATCTTACGCCATTTACTACTGTCGGTATCTTAGTTACTTAGTTCCTTCCGGAAACAGCAATACGCCAGTGATGATATCCAGCTTAATTATCATGAAGCTGAGCTATCCTCTTTTTTTAATGAATACACCACCATTTGACTGTAACGTTGCTTACTTAATTACGACCTAGGCTTCGGCCTTTTATGCCATTTTAAAGTGACTGAGTTTGTGTCATCAACATATATTGCAGGACATAATGCTCAAAACTGACGCTGCGCGGTATAGCCGCGCTGTCTTGGGCGTCTTGTCGCGGTCCACGCGGCTCCCTCCGTCGGATGTAAGAGTCCTCCCTCGGGCATGAGTGTGTGTGTTGTCCTTAATGTAAGTTAGTTTAAGTTGGATTAAGTAGTGTGTAAGCTTAGGGTTGGTCCCATAAGATATTACCACAAATTTTCAATATTTTTTCAAAATTGGCCATGAATCAAGAAAACTAAAATTGTATGACCGTTACTCAGCAACATCAAAATCTGCGTACTGAGATCTTATTAACTGAAGAAGAATCAGCCATGTTAAAACAAAAGTTTGACACATTTCTAGACAGTATAGCTTGATAGGTAATTAGATAAGCAGGACATAAATTGGAGTGGCGACTGAGGAGGATATTTTAAGCATGCTAGCACTGGGTACATGATTAATAATGTAGTATTTTGTTTGTATTAGAGAACTGTGGAACACTGAAGTAATAATGTTGTTTCAGAGGGCTATGGTAGTATACGTGAATACTGCTCGGCATGTTATTAGCATCCGCGATCTGCAGATGTCACCTGTATGTTCCTAAACGGCAAGTTTCTCAGAGAGTTCAGTGTAAGCAGCTGAGTTCATATATTCCACAGGGGTGCCGATATTCTTATGAAATAAGCTTTGAAGGTTGGGAGCGTTTCGTAAACGCTTATCCTTTTACTGATGAGAGCTTTCACAACCTCGTTGTATGCAGCAGATATAGCTAAAGCATTGCAAATGGAAGCTTTCGTTGTAACTTTTAACCAGCCATTCTGTGTTATGGTGACCTGTTAATAGTTTTGAGAGGTTTACGTAAGCGATTCTGTATGTCGTAAGTAAGACAAGCTGATGGCGTGAGTTTGAAAGTTTGTAAACCAGATGTTTACTTGCAGGTCGTGCTCCTCTTGTAAATTACGGGTCGATAGTTTGTGAGCGCAGGACTGACATCCAATTATGTCCTAGAGGTGTTCCATAGGGTCCAGATAAGTAAAAAATTGGTAGCCATGAGTGCACTATAATGCTCCTCAGACCACTGTAACCTTCTGACACGTGGGGGACGGGGGTTATTCTGTTGAATGGAACACATCAAGCATGACGGAATTGTATATATCATTGTGGCATGCTTATATTTCCCATAGTATGACAATGTCCCCATGGATTTGCTTCCTTGCTGTTAGCCTGGTGCAGTTGTTCACCGGTTCGAGCATGTATCTGGACACGACCATCGATGGTGGTGGAACACGAAACGTCACTCCTCCAACCACGTGACGAATTTCTATAGACCCATGGTTCATAATTGATGATTCGATGCTTACTGCAATCGTTATTGGCGATGTCGTTCCGTCAACATCGGATCATTTATAGCTGTTGCAGAGCCCAGTGTTCAGCAACTCTTTGCGCTCTGGAACGATTGTGCCCCTAAAAAGCATAGTACTCCATAGTCAAATTTTCCACGGATTGCCTTCTATCTTGCCTTACAAAAACGAGCAACCCTCGAATCTTCATATTCTGTGATGAAGCGTGTTCGTCCAGCAACTTCTCGCTCACCCGTGTTTTCACCGTTTGAGGTGTAGCAACGCACAGAAAATCGCTCATAGGGAGTCTGCCAGAAGCGTCTTTTCCACTAGCAATGTGTCTGGACATCACAGAACACATTCGATTGCTAAGAGTCACCTGTGCTCACATGTCAATCAGTTGGCTCTTCAAGTCATGAACATGCACACAAAACTGATCGAATATCATATTAACATGAACTATTAAGGACAGTTTAACCCAGCTACTGTAAACTTTGTACAACCTTTTATAAGAATGAGAGTTAATAATAATGTGCATTCAGATTTTTATGTTAAGTAACTGTTGCTATACAAAAAACTACAGACTTTATGACGTTCCTTGATTAATGTGTCTCGTATTATGTTAATTATAACAGAAACCCAAATAATTATGTGGTTTCCATTAGCGTTGAATGCCGAAAATGCGGATTTTGTAAGAAGAGGCTGTTTTGTAGTTGTTTCTTAATGGCGATGGAATCTGATGTCCACATTTGGGGTATATATACGGGATGAACAAACGTTGTGGTCTGTGTTATTGTGACTGTGTAGGAGCCAGTATCTGTGTCGTTCTTGGTGCAGATTTTTGTCTCATAGTATCTACAGTCGTCATAAGTAGTATGAATAGTCACTTCGTGGACCTTCGACATCATGTACCACACCACTCAGACGTTCAGATATCGTGAGATATCGTGAAATAGTTTTCGTATATGCTGCTCGACGTTGGCTTGTCTGTGTGTTATTTGGCGAATGAGTTTCTTTTTTCTTCAGCTGACATTTACCTTACGGAGTTTATGTTCAGCTGTATTTCTACTCATTTAGTGGTGGTCAAACAATGAGATCAAAAAGTAGTGTTTTTTACTATTTTAAATTAATAACTGATTAGTTTCATTCAATTAATGGTAGTCAACTGTATCATTTTTAGACTTTTTATGTCCTATGTCATCTGATACAACTTATATGTATGACAGAACCGTATGCTAAGAGTTTTTTAAACAAAAGGGATGCAACCATTTATAACCCTAGTCAGAGAAAGAAGTATTGCAGACTTCACTACAGTTGGTTTAAGGTATTCTCGTCTAACTCACGAGATAATCGCATCAATACAGTAATTTCAATATCAGACGTTAGTAGTGCCATAAACGGTAGTCTGAGGTTCCGAAGTCCAGTGTTGCTGCCTTTCGTTATGTACCTGTGGCAGTCAGGATCATTAAGTTTTTCCTTGTTTTCTCTCTGTGGCGAATGACGTGCTACTTGCAGAGTGCATCTTAATATACGTACCGTATTAAGACGTAGTTGCTGATTCGTTATCTATCGATTATTCTGAGACCAAGCAAACATGTAAATACTGAAGGCCGTTAATATATTTCTGGTCACATTCATGAGTTTTATTGCCTTACAAGCACTAACAAGTAAACATCAGACTAATTTCCAGTCGGACGATACCGCACACTACTAATGGCTGGGACAAAGTCACAGAAAATTATTAACTAGATTCCTTAAAATGAAAGGAATTAGAATACAAGAACGAAAGATGGTGGTTTATCACAATTTTATTGATGTATTTGGTTTACTGGCCGTCATGAAGGGCACGTAAAATAAAGCGGTACAAATTATCTCGTTAGTGGTGTCTGTACCAAGCATAAGTGCATGGATTTGTACATATGATTTGCCAGCAGCTATAAAAAGACACTTTGAATCAATCTGTTTCACTTCCCTTTGAAGCAAACCACAATCCAAAAGGTGTCGGAAAATTGATAGAACAATTGTTGTCCTAGTGAACTTATAGTTAAATTATACAGTTATATCTATGATTGCTGGACCTCATTTTGTTTCATTGAAATATATTTTATGGGACTTGAGGTTTACGTTCACGCAGTTGTTTGAAATGTATGTGATTGATCACTCTGGCTAGTAAGGAATTTGGATGGGTCTGCGCCCCGACGTGAAGTCAGCGTAAGTTAGACGCCAGTCCGAGAGCGGGCGGCAGCAAGTTGTTGATCTGGACGGGCGGGGCATTTAAGTCGTAACCCCAGTCGAGGCCGCCTTCCTCCTGAATACCGTGAAGCTGCGGGCTGAATCGGCCTCGACCGCAGCACGAGAAGTCTGAGTTTCCAAATGTTGTGTGAATAGCGTCAACTAGTCTCACTTTATGTATGAGTTGTAGCTACATATTCTAAAACACAGTTAAATAAAATAATGTGGTTGCTACTTAAGTGCTATTAAGAGACTGAAGTTTGCAGCTACAGGTAAACGGTTACAATTCAGAGCAGTACAGTATCAATGCCTGCCTGTATATAGAGAGTGAGTCAGGAGGAAAGGTAAGTGCTTTGAGGGATGATAGTGTTAGTGATTCTGAAAAAAAACATCATATGGACGCATGCCCTATTCCGATTGTTTTCCGAGATGGAACACATTTAGTATAACTTTTGTATGTTTTTCTTGAATAACTCGGAAACCGCACCCTCCCGCGAAAAATTGTCGCAATACAAAATTAAACTACATTAAATTACCTACAAAGAAGTTCTATTCATTTTCTTCTCTAGAACTAAAGATTTGTGCGAAGAGAGGGCGATAATGTTGAAAAACTCGCTCGACACTTGTGCGCTGTAGCTTACGTTGTTTTTGTTATTGCAATACAATAAGTACTGCTGTCACCCAGCGAGTATGTAAGAAGTCTTTGCAGTGATGCTAGATAGTTCTCTAGGCTACAAATCCATACTGAATTTGGAGTGTCACAATACAAGTTAACTTACTCACACTGGGTAATAAAGGGTAGATATTCACTTGCAGGAAGACAACTTTCTAAATTTTTATTTAAAATCACCATTTCCGGTAAAACATTCCCCGTGAATCAGTTGAGCAGCGCTCTTCAGTCACTGATGAACTCTGTGGCTTGTAGTATGAGACATATTCACTTGGCCAAATATACTGTCAATACTTTTTTTGACTTTGATATGTCAGTGCTTTTTATGTCAACAATCAGCATAATTAAGATATGGTACATTTATAGTACTAATTGGACACTTGTATTAACCTTTACCACATAATATACAGCGCGGACCATTGATCGCGACTGGGCCAAATATTTCATGAAATAAGTGTCAAACGAAAAAACTACAAAGTACGAAACTTGTCTAGCTTGAAGGGGGAAACCAAATGGCGCTGTGGTTGGCCCGCTAGATGGAGGTGCCATAGGTCAAACGGATATTACCTGGGTTTTTTATTTAAATAGGAACCACAATTTTTCATTACATATTCGTGTAGTAGGTAAAGAAATATGCATGTTTTAGTTGGACCACTGTTTTCGCTTTGTGATAGATGGCGCTGTAATAGTCACAACCATATGGCTCACAATTTTAGACGAACAGTTGGTAACACGTAGGTTTTTTAATTTAAAATACAGAACGTAGGTACGTTTGAACATTTTATTTCGGTTGTTCCAATCTGATACATGTACCTTTGTGAACTTATCATTTCTGAGGACGCTTGCTGTTACAGCGTGAATACCTGTAAATACCACATTAATGCAATAAATGCTGAAAATGATGTCCGTCAACCTCATTGCATTTGGCAATACGTGTAACGACATTCCTCTCAGCAGGCAGTAGTTCGCCTTCCATAATGTTCGCAAATGCATTGACAATACGCTGACGCATGTTGTCAGGCGTTGTCGGTGGATCACGATACCAAATACCCTTCAACTCTCCCCACAGAAAGAAATCCGGGTACGTCAGATCCGGTGAATGGTCTGGTGCTTCGACGACCAATCCACGTGTCTTGAAATATGCTATTCAATACCGCTCCAACCGCACCCGAGCTATGTGCCGGACATCCATCATGTTGGAAGTACATCGACATTCTGTCATGCAGTGAAACATCTTGTAGTGACATCGGTAGAACATTACGTAGGATATCAGCATACATTGCTCAATTTAGAGTGTCATCAATAAAATGGGGGCCAATTGTCCTTCCTCCCATAATGCCGCACCATATATTAACCCGTCAGGGTCGCTGATGTTCCACTTGTCACAGCCATCGTGGATTTTCTGTTACACAATAGTGCATATTATGCCGATTTACGTTAGCGCTGTTGGTGAATGACGCTTCGTCGTTAAATAGAACGGTGTAAAAAATCTGTCATCGTCATGTAATTTCTCTCGTGCCCACTGGCAGAACTGTACATGAAGTTCAAAGTCGTCGCCATGCAAATCCTGGTGCACAGAAACATGGTACGGGTGCAATCTATGTTGATGTAGCATTCTGAACACCGACGTTTTCGAGATTCCAGATTCTATCGCAATTTGTCTGCCACTGATGTGCGGATTTGCCGCGACAGCAGCTAAAACACCTACTTGGGCATCGTCATTTGTAGCAGGTCTTGGTTTACGTTTCACGTGTGGCTGAACACTTCCTGTTTCCTTAAATAACGTAACTATCTGGCGAATGGTCCGGACACTTGGATGATGTCGTCCAGGTTACCGAGCAGCATACATAGCACACGCCCGTTGGGCATTTTGATCACAGTAGCGTTACACCAACACGATATCGACCTTTTCCGAATTGGTGAACGGTCCATTTTCACACGGGTAGTGTATCACGAACCAAATACCGTCCGCACTGTCGGAATGTTACGTGATACAACGTACTTATACGTTTGTGACTATTAGAGCGCCATCTATCACATAGCGGAAAACGTGGTCCAACTAAAACATTCATATTTCCTTACGTTGTTGTTGTTGTTGTCTTCAGTCCTGAGTCTGGTTTGATGCAGCTCTCCATGCTACTCTATCCTGTGCAAGCTTCTTCATCTCCCAGTACTTACTGCAACCTACATCCTTCTGAATCTGTTTAGTGTATTCATCTCTTGGTATCCCTCTACGATGTTTACCCTCCACGCTGCCCTCCAATGCTAAATTAGTGATCCCTTGTGAATTTGTAATGAAAGTGGGGGGCTGCTATCAAAAAAAAAAACATTGTTGCTATCCGTTTGACCTATGGCAGCGTCATCTAGAGGGCCAATCATAGCGCCATCTGATTTCCCACTTCAAGCTAGACGAGTTTTGTTCTGTGCAGTTTTGTTTTATGCTTATTTCGTGAGATATTTGGCCCGGCCACTATCCATAGACCTCCCTGTGTAACAATAATTCATTCTACATTTTACATTTATAACGTTGCACGCTGTTTTTCAAAACTTCATATGCTTTACACTTTATGTACACTATTCACTGATCATAAAATGGAAATTCTGTTTTATCGAAACCCTTGGTAAATAAATATTTCACAAATGGGTAAATGGCTGAGAAAATGTCTTTCTTTAGGTAGATCGCAAAAATGTTCCGTGCTTAAGTTACCCATGACGTGGGACACACAAGGAGGAAGCGCTTTCCTCTGTTCTCTTTCATGATAGGACATCATTCAACAATGTGCAGTAGAGGCAGTATGACAAAGAATAGTAATCACTGGGCAATCACAAATGTTGGAATGAAAAACATAGGTACAAAGAAAGTAAATAAGAAGAAACCTTGGGTACAGAAGAAATACTTCCACTGATCGATGAAAGACAGAAGTACAGAAACACTAGAGAAATTCAGGAATAGAGGAAAGCAAGTCACTTACGAATGAAATAAAGAGGAAGAGCAGCATAGCTAAGGCAAAGTGGCGGCAGGAAAAATGTGAAGAAACAAAAAGAAAATAATAATTATCAGAAGGGCTGATGCAGCTTATAAAAAAGGAAGAAAAAAATAACTTCTGTGAAATTAAAAACAAGGGTGGTAACATTACGAGTGCAGAGATATGGGATCCAGTAATAGAATCAGAACTAAAAAGAGCTTTGGAAGGTTGAGTAAGGTAGAAGGGTGTGAGGTAATGGGCGAGTTGTGGAGCGCTGAAAATATTCTAAGTTCGGAGTTGGCTGGGCTGTTAGGGCCTCTCGGCAAGCTGGGGCTCATCAGCAACCGTGTGGTGCCAAATATTAGACGGAGCAAGAGGGGTAGCCCCATCACCTGGTCCTGGCCGACCATGTGGCTGGGAATTCCATGTTGACGCAGTGTCGAGGAATGGGCTTTGTGTCGATGAAGGAGATTTGTATGCCAGGAATGCCAAAGATGGCGGACTTTGTGAAACCATAATGGCAGACATTTCACAGTACATGTAGAAATTAATAATAGCCGCAGCAAGCATGATACCTTAAATAGAAACATGTGCATTATTATTTTCACAACGATGCTGATGGTGTAATCAGATTTTCAATATCTTTATTAGCATAAAGTGTAGTATCGGACTGTAAATTATACAAGTATCACCCAACAACGAATTCCCAAAATTTAAATGGTTCATCCGATTTTGTCGATAGACATGTCTTAAGAGGGATATTAGTGTAAACCTAAATTGGTATGAATTACAGGTATGTAACTTGAGTAGTACATGAGTTATTGGAGGTCAAAGTGGCCGTTTACTGTCGATTGCGTCAGGCCATAAGTACTCCACAGTTACACGAAAAAATGGCAGCAGAATGCTTATAAATATATTTATTCGTCTATGTCCTTTTTTTATCCGATATATACTATTCATCAAGAAATTGGTCAAATATTTACTGTGTTTTTGGAAGCTTAGAGACATTAAGCGACTGGCCTACGTTTGTTTTAGTTCCTTTCAAATATGTTTATTTAATTTGTTTATGTATTCAATAATGTGTGTTAGAGCGTATTTACGGTCCAGCTGTAGGATTATTTATTTAATTTCAAGTTATTTAAATTTAAATCCAGTATTTTGTATGTGTTTTAATATGTTTGTGAGTGTGCGTTGGCTTAGAGACATGGTGGGAGCGCTCTAGCTAATCACAACCGCGTTACTACTACCGAAGTCAATGGAGAGAGTGTATGGAAGTGGCGGAGGAGCATTGGGTGCACACAGGACACTGGGAGTATGGGCTGGCAAGGCGCGATGGACAGACACAGGAAATACTTGGGTGTTGCTGAACAGATTTGCGTGGTCGCAGGAGAAATATTTTGTAGTGCCAACTTGTGCACTTGTGAGATTTCTGTGGCTTCTGCAGTGAAGACGTAGAAAGCATTTAGAAGCATTTAAAAGTGAATATCTCTTGAGCTATGTTGATGTTCATAACTAATAATGTGAAGTAGGAATCTATTGTTTTCCGGTTATTCAACTTATGTTTTATTTAATCGCTGGACCATCGACAACAATAAGTGTTTTGGAGTAAAAAACGACATTCTTAAATGTACTTCTGCTGTGGTACTCATCATTTAAAGTCATTAAAATAGTACCTGCAGATTTTATTTTATTTCAATGTCTCATTCATAAATTTCTATGATACATTCAAAATTCGCATTATCTGAGTGATAGGAATCTTCGTCAATTAGATTTATGAGTATATTCATATTGCGTATTATAGACTCAGCAGTATTTGGCTTGTAATGTGGCAACTATGTATCCCACCCATGGACAACAAAACCAACAAAGACTCTTAATATTTCAACTCTGAGTCTGAGGGTACGTAGTTGAGGGCCAGGATTAATTATTTTTTTAAAGCCCGCAATTGGAGGTTTCTCGTCCAGGATTAGTGTCGTGAAAAGTGGTAATTCCTTTGCTGTCTGTTATTTAGCGTACTATGTGAAGTGTAAAAACGTTTGCAAAACCAGTAGAGATTTCAGTAGAGTGAACCTCTCACAAAACACAGTGTGATATCGGAATTTTTTCCGCCAGTAGATTTATGGAACTAGTGACATTACGCAGTAATTTACATAACTAACACATCCTATCGACAGAAGTCCTAATGTATCGCCGGCCGCGGTGGTCTCGCGGTTCTAGGCGCGCAATCAGGAACCGTGCGACTGCTACGGTCGCTGGTTCGAATCCTGCCTCGGGCATGGATGTGTGTGATGTCCTTAGGTTAGTTAGGTTTAAGTAGTTCTACGATCTAGGGGACTGATGACCTCAGCAGTTGAGTCCCATAGTGCTCAGAGCCATTTTTTTCCTAATGTATCATGTTAAAGGCAATTTGCGTGGGGGCTCAGAGTCTAATAAGTTGAGTGCAGGGAACGGTAGCGGTTAGCGCATTTAACAGACAACAGTATCGGAGACAATTGGAAAACGTGGTAACCGCCAGTAATTTACATCCGGTGACTTCTCCAGTGGCGGACGCAGATCAACAGCAGTACGATGGCAGCATCTTCGTGTACTCCAGGGCAGTCTTGAATGTCGACTTCCACTACAATCGATGGTATCACCATGGCAGAGGGAACTGTCTCAGATCAGATAAGTGCCTGCACAAATTCTGAGACAGTGCTTAACTCTGAAGTTCAAGCTTCACGTATACATCTCCCAAATATAAAACAGTCACCTGGTATGTATAATTCTGAAAATGAAGGTGAGCTGGTTAGTCTGAAATCAGAGTGTCGAAGTATAAATATTAGGAACTCAGGCAAGGGGAATGAATGTGGTTGAGATATGACATCTCACCTAATTCAAATGTCCAGGGATTGGGAAATAATATGAACATGAAGGTAAATAATATCAGTACAATTTCAACAGATATGTGTATATTGCAGACAGACATGGGCACATTGTAAGCAGTTACGGATACAATTCGGCCTCATATGGGTACAATGCGAACTGAAATAGGTTGCACAATGGAAAATGAAGTTGAAGAAATTACGGGTAGCCTTGAAAAAGCAATTGATGATAAATTAAAATGTGTCTGAGTGGATATGGGGAAAATTACACACGAAGCTGTAATAGTAAAATCCAAATCGAATCAGTAGGAAAAGATCTTGGGGATAAAATGGATAAGATGCAGACGGAACTTGGGGGAAAGGTAAGCACCTGTATAAGAGCGCAAGATGCTTATAAAAGCGATATAAATCTAGCAATTAGTGACGGTGCCAATAGTATTGGTGTGGGGGAGAAAGATGTGGGCAAAATTAAAGATAAAATAGTGTCCAGTGTAACTAGTGAAAATTAATTTCAAAAACAAATGCAACAGATAAAATTTGAATTAAGTTCTTTAGCCTCCCAACAGGCGATGCCGCCTATAGATATCCCTTGGGCAAATACCGGATCAGTGAAATGCTACACGGATGACGTAAGATATCATCCAGTAAAATTCATGGCTGCGTGTTGGAACGCTTTTGTTCACGGCATGCCGGACGAAGCGAAAATAAAATACGTTAAGCAGCGTTTGGAGGAAGACACACAATCTTCTGGTAGTTCGTGTGATTAGTGCGAAGAGTTCGAAAAGTGTTTTTCGAATAAAGTTTGGAGCGATGCAAAACAGACGTGGATCCAAAATGAATTTATAAATGGGCTGAGTTACAGGTACGGTAATGGCAGAGTGACATATTTTTGCAAGTGTGAACTTGTCCAGCTTATGCATGTGAAATATGCGATGGGGGTTTTAACGGTAATCATCATGTTAAAAAGGCGATTGCTCGAAAATTTGCATTGGGTTCATGTCCACAGTCCATGTCATTCCGTGGACGAATTTCTAGAATTTGTAGAAAAATTAGAGAGGGCTTTGAAGTTCAAAGCTCACAGTAAACCGGGTGATAGTTATCAAAATTGGACTCCAAGTAATCATCACCAAAATAATAATCGTGAGAGATATCAAAGGAATTCTCAGGAATTTAGTAGCTGGAATGAGCAGAATGGTCGGGGAACAAACAGGAGTAATAAGTTCCGTGAACGGGACTCAAGACCAGAATGCAGATTTGACGGGGAAAATTCACGTGAAATGCAGTCGCGTAACAACCAGCCGGGAAACTGATGTTTGCCACATCTCAGGTCCGGGGATGGCGATCTGAGCAGGCGATGAAATGGTTTGGAGATAACGGTAATGGTGGAAATGTTGATAGGTCTGGAGAAAGGCAACAAATATGTATTATCGAATATGTTAAAGACGAGATGATTCTTTCAAAAAAAACCAGGCGCGAATGGCGGAAGCATTGATATGTGAGAGATTTAAGTAAAAGTAATGGGAATGAAATAGCGGGGAATGACATAAATTATGAATGTGTAATGAATGAGTGTGTGAATGGTGATGAATGGAAAGATTCAGTGGTTCAAAAAGAAGTTAAAGAGAAAATGAATTTTATGAAAGCAAATTGTGTGGAGAGTTCTAAAGAGGTATTACCAACTAGTAGCAATTGCAGTAAGTAAGGTATTATAGTAGCAAGTATCTATGAGTCGGCGAAAAGCGCCGATGTTAGTGAACGCGGCGTAGCTTTGGTCTCGCCAGCTGCAAGTGAGGGTGAACGTGTTTCGGCGGAAAGCGTCAGTGTTACTAAGGGCGGCTTAGCATTGGTCTCGCCAGCAGTTGAAGTTAAAACTGTATCGGTGGAGGTAGATGATTTCTGTTTAAAGGAACCGAGTAATGGTAATTTATGTAATGATGTAAAAAGTGCCTTTATTGATACTTCGGAGGAAGAAATTTCCGCGTTTCTAGACACAAATGAAGGCGAAACGAAAATTATTAATCAATGTGTGGATCTAAAACGTTTGTCAGAGTATGAATGTGAGAATATATGTAAAGTAGGATCGGGGGCTAATCTGGATGAAAAGTGTGTAGGAATGGCAGTGTGAGCTGATTTTTGTCGGATCACAGCGGAAGTAGCAAGTCGGGAAGTCCCAAAATCCTACAACAATGTAGGAGTAATTTGTGTAATGTCGCAGCGCAGGATAAAGTTATGTACGATTCACGTAGAGTTAATTTGTCGACGGAGAAAAGTAAGGTTTCTGATGTGAATTTATGTAGTGATTTAAATGGTGTATCAGCAGATAAGGTTGCTGAGATTAGTATTTATGATGATGATGGCTTAGGAATCGAAGTATTATTTCAGAAAGATAAAGTGTTTAGCAGTGAACTTATGTGTAATTCTGTTGAAGCTGCGAGTGTCGCTATTTTGGAGGGGAGAAACAGTGAAGTTGTGCATGCTGTGGGTTGTGAATCGGTGAAAGGTGTGGAAGAGCTAAAAGAAAATTTTGAAAGGGCTGAGTTATATAGTGTGAATGGGGGTAGTTTGTGTAATGAAGTTCGTACGAATTCGTATATGAAGGAGGAATGTGATTTTAGTGTGACTGATTGGCGTTGGTACGTTAGAAAGTTACGGTCGTTACTGCCGTATATGTGGAAACGAGATAAATTTAAAATTGCTAAGGTTTTAGAAAACGGAAGAAATTAATTTGGGGTGAAGGAAATATTTAATGAGTTTTTTTGGTATCAACATGACATTTTGGGATGGATAGAACAGAATGTGTGTACGCTGGAAAAGGAAAAGAAGGGACGATACGTAGAAAATGATTTATTAAGGGAGGAATATTTAGAACGAAAGGAAAAGGTAAATGTACAGCCAATTATTGAAACTAAAGTTGGAAAAGAAGTGGTAGATGCACTTCTTGATTCAGGTAGTAATGTGTCAGCGGTGTCGGAAAGTATTAGGAACAGGACAAAAAATAGGAAACTTGCAATCTTCCCAGTCATTAGCGTTCAGATTTAAACGGAAGTTAGTGGTATGAGTAAGCCAATAAGACAACAAATACTTTTAGAATTTAAATGTGGAGAAAACAAATTAGTGGTAGAATGTTTCGTAGTGGGTGGTCTAATAAAGGAGGTAATTTTAGGAACTGACTTCCTGTGGAAATACAATACTTCACTTAAATGTAGCGAAATGCCTAGAATTTGAATTTCAGAATGAAAAAGGTCAAGTAAAATTTAAAATACTTTTAACAAAAAGTGGTTCAAATGGCTCTGAGCACTAGGGGACTTAACATCTGAGGTCATCAGTCCCCTAGAACTTAGAACTACTTAAACCTAACTAACCTATGGACATCACACACATCCATGCCCGAGGCAGGATTCGAACCTGCGACCGTAGCGGTCGCGCGACTTTTAACACCTGAAAATAAGATTGCTCATGCCATAGTTACTGAGTGTTGGAGTGAGGAAGCCGATATGCGTAACAGAATTAAGGAAGTGACTGATACAGACAAGGGTACATCAGAACGGGAAAAGAAAGAGTTGTGTGGGTTGTAGTAGAGAACGTATTCTCGGATCGACCTGGTAAAGTTATCGATTTCCAGCACTCTATAAAAATGAAACCTCACGAACAAATAAAGTGTAAACCGTATGTAATACCTATAGCTGATCGGGATGTCGTCACAGTTCAATTAAAACAAATATTGGATTGGGATATAGTCGAACAATGTAGGAGCGGTTACTGTAATCTTATCGTTATTGTTAAAAAACGTGATAACTCGGTCAGAATTGTATTAGATGCGAAAAAAATAAATAAAGTATTTGTAAGGGAGTTAGACCAGCCTGGCAATATGGAGGAACTGCTGCAGAATTTGATTAATATCAATTTAATGTGTTGATCGGACGTCGGGATTTTGGCAGATTCCTTTTTGAAGGGCGAAGCTACCGGTTTAGGGTAGTGCAATTCGGACTTAGAGTTTCTGCAGCAGTTTTTATCAGGAGCGTTGTGTCATGCCCAGGGAGAGAGTGTAATGAACAAACTCTTGATATACGTAGATGACATATTGATCGCTACAGAAACGTGGAATAAGCATTGTTCGGTTCTGGAGGAGGTACTCATGGCTCTGAGACGAGGTGGAATGACTTTAAAGGTCGCAAAATGTGAGTTTCTTCGAGCAGAAATTCAATTCCTGGGGCACATCCCTACTTCGGAAGGAATTTTACCTAGCTCCGAAAAATTTAAGTCCATTGCCGAACGTAATAGACGCCAAAGTAGGAAACAATTGAAGGCATACTTGGGCTTGTGCGGTTTCTATGGAAGACTCTTGGGGAGGGAGGAATGAATATTCCGAATTCAGGCAAATTGTTGAAGAAAAATGCAGCTTGGAGGTAGACCGAAGAATGTGAAACGGAATTCCAGGGTATAAAGAATAAATTGGGCAATAGTAAGATGTTGTACTACCCAGATATCAATCTTCCTTTCTGTTTAGTGTCGTACAGTTCGGGTGGTGAGCTATTTCACGAAAAGGTAGTCGATGGATAAACTGAACGCCTTAGTGTGGCATTCTCTAGCCGCATGCTAAATAAGCTCGAACAGGGATACAGAATATCGGAGAAGGAGATGATCGCGATTGTGCACGGATTTAAGGAATTCCGCATGTATTTAGAGGGCAGAAAAGTGGCAGTGTTGTCGGACCACAAGGCGCTGAGTTATCTGCAGGACTGCAGGGTACTGAACCACCGCTTAATGCATTGGGAAAAGTTCATGCAGCGATTCGAAAACGAAATCCGCTATAGGGTGCAGAAAACTGTGTGGTCGATGCTCTGTCCTGATTACCAGTGGGGACAGAAGACAATGGAAGGGCGAAGCCGAACAAATTTAAGGTACCGTATATGAAGGGGGCAGCGGGGAAGAAAGAAATTCGTGTGTTGTGCAAAGATATGCGGCGAGTACAAAACGACAATCCTGAACTGAAACATATTAAGGTGAATTTCGACAGCAAGGGATACGAGAAAGTATCCAAATATTTTAAGATACACAAGGGAGTGTTATTCCGGCGGAAAGATGAGGAGACGGACAAATGGAGACAGTGTTTTCTCAATAGGTATGTGGAACAGTTAATACACTACGTCCATTTAAGTCTCGGGGCCGAAAAGTGCACGGAAATCGTCGAGGAATACGCCCACGTAAATGACGTGGCCAGTCGGGTCCGCGCGCAGCTGGTGGCGTGTGACCGTTGCCAACGGGTCAAATACTGTGCGACCGCGCATCAGGGGGAAATGCAATGCATTATACCTACAGAGTGGGAGATTTACTGGCTGTGAACAATTTTGGCCCACTACCCACAGGACGCGGCAGCATGAAGTACATCTTTGCTGTGGTGACGTGTTCTCTAAGTTCGTTAAACTGTATCCGATACGGAAAGCGAATACAAAACTCGGATCGCCAAACTGTAGAAGGATTTCTTCAAGAATATTGTAAAACCTGGAAGGCTGTTTGACCACGAATCACAGTTTACTTCGAACGATTGGAACACGTTCATGAACGACCAGGGTGTGCAACATATCTGTATATCTTTCTACCACCCAGCGAGCAACCCATGCGAACGGTATATGCGGGAAGCCGGACGTTTATTTACGACGTATGCCAGCAATCGTCATTCCAAGTGGGTGGAGTACGTGTGCGCTTTTGAGGACGTACTCAACAGTGTAAAAAAGTAAGGCTCGGGTTACTCACTTTTGGAAGTCATTACCGGGGTGAAACCAAAGTTCCTACTCACAGAAACGGTAGAATTCCTGCCACGAAAAGCTGACTCGGCTGCTAGAACAGAGCAGGCAGTAACGGCCTGCATGAAAAAGTTAGCCGCTGAAAGGAAAAGGCAACACGATGGGCGATACAAACCGAGAATTTGGTAGTGGTGGCGAGTTGTTTTGAGCGAGGAGTGTTTGCAGAAGTGAAATGTATAGCGCTCGAGGGGAGCGGAATTTTAATCAATGGAACTATGTGCAACGTAATAGGACCAACCTTCCACCTGCCAGCCTCAATTTCAGGATTCAAGCAATTGAATGTTACGCAGCCACAGCTATACTTGCCAGAAGCCACTTTAGAGTTTTGCGAAGGGAGACTCTGATCTTGTCAAATCAAACTCGGGAGCCAGGTCTGTTAAAGTCTGTAAACCAGTTCCTTTTAGAGCAAGAGGGGCGCTTATCAGCCAAACAGCTTGTGGAACACGTCTCTCAGTATAGGGAAAGACAACGGCAAGTAATGGTCATTTTGAGCATCTCTGTGCCATGTATCATCGCATTCTTAACTTTGTTATGTGTTGTGTTCTTTCTGATCAGCTGGAGAGCTAATTCCAAGAAGGAACCAAGGATAGTCCAAGTCCCAGTGGATTGGATACCGAGGGCATGAGACGAGTAGGCAAGTGTTGATAGAGCAGTCCTCGTTCAGTAAGGAATTTTTACATTTTGTTTCATGTCATGGTTTTAAGGGGCACTAGAACTCATTTAAGTTTTCTAATAGTGAGGAAATATGCCATAGGTGCCAACACAAACAAGTCAAGTGTTAGTTAAGGGTCGACCCAGGAACCCGGTCTTCCCAAAGGGCAGAATAATGTAGTGGCACCACAGTTTAAGATAGGATACTTAGATTCGGTGCAACATTTCTGAGCACACAAGTTACAGTCAGGCACAGGCCTGTTGACAGTAAGTTACGCTGACCAGCGGTTGCGAAGAAGAATGGAGGGCACATTGCTGTCGAACCACTGAGAAGCGTAAACACAATGGTTTGCATGGTGTAAGTTACAGGCGGAAGGGGCCCACTGGCGCAACCAAGGTGTTCTGAGTACATGACTCGGAACGGCGCATTAGCAAAACAGATGCGCACAGCCGTGTATAAATAGGTGCGGGCTTCTGACGATATTCATTCAAGTGTGGCTGCTCTCCTGGACGGTGGGGCATGTCACACTACCAGTTACATGCAGCAGCAGATGGAGCGCCAGCGTTCCAGTCCACTGCAGGTCGCTGGTTCGGCCCCCTGAGGCCGACACGGTGTCCACAGCCAGCCAGCCAGCAGCAGGCAACTCCTCGGCTCGCTACCGCTTGCAGTCATCTTGGTTCCCAACACACAATGGAGGCATCTCAAGGCAATTCGGAATCCAGTTCGCGGGCACTTGTGGTCACCGCGATCTCAACTACTCCAGCGAGAAAGGATGCAGCGGGCCACTCGTCGGCTCCCAGCGGAGCAGCACTGAGTCAACAGGGAAGAAGATCGCTGAGGCAGCTGCCAGCGCAGCCCTGATGATGCGGCCCTACAAGGCTGACACACAGCAGCGCGTTGCACTGGTTCGTTGGGGTAGTGGCCTCAGCATTGCTGGACCCTGCGACGTGGACCGAGGTGAATGGGGCACTGTAGTGGAAACAAATAAATCATTTGAAAAGCTTGGACAAGTCTTAATACGCTGCCTTCTACCTCTTCCCGCTTCATTGGGTTATCCTGATACATTTGGTGGCAGAAGTCGCCACTACAGTGTGAATCTGGCGATATACCGTAAGACTTTTGGCACAACATCATACATTGCAAGAGCCGCCAAGTGCGAAATTTAACAGCTCTTGCATCCAAATTGCTGACAACAGTAATATGCAGAAAAAAAGTAAAGCAAGTTGACGATGACTTAGATGAAGTTCAATTAGGCGTTATGAGAAGTCCTGGCACAAGAAAAGCCATTCTGACGTTGCGGTTAATAATAGAAGCAACACTAAAGAAAATTCAAGGTATGGTCATAGGATTTGTTGACCAGTATAAAGTGCTCGACAATGTCCAGTTAATGGGTAATATACAACGAGTACATGACCGGGAAGGAACAATAACAGTGGAAGACCAAGAACTAAATACATAGAGTAAAAAGGACTTATGACAGGGATGTATTCTTTCACTCCTGCTGTACAAGATATGCGTCAAGGAAAGAGTGGAGGAAATAAATGAACGGTTCAGGAGTGGGATTAAAATTCAAGGTGATGGGATAGCAGTGTTAAGATTGACTGATGATATTGCCATCCTCAGTTAAAGAGAAGGGGAATTACAGGATTTGCTGAATGGAATGAACAGTCTGATGATGACAGAATATGAATTGAGAGTAAATTGAAGAAAGACGAAAGCGGTGAGATGTAGCAGAAAAAAACAACAGCAATCCTTACATTATGGTTGGTGATTGCGAAGTAGATATACTTTTAGTATTCTGCTACCTGGGCAGCGAAAAACCCATGACGGAGCAAGAATGTCATAAAATGCAGTCTAACGCTGGCAAAAAGGGCGTTCCTGGCCGATAGAGGTCACCTAGTATCAAACATATGTCTTCATTTGAGGAGGAAATTTGTACAAATGTCATTTGGAGCACTGCACTGTATGGCAGTGAGACACGAACTGTGGGAAAACCAGAACAGAAGGAAATCCAAGCATTTGAGATGTGGTGCTAGGGAAAAATGTTGAGACGTGGACTGAAAGGTGAGAAAGTTCTCCAGAGAATCGGCGAGGAATGGAATATACAGAGAAAACTGACAAGATAGGGGATAGAATCGTATTACACCAGTTAAGACACTCGGGAATAGCTTCCATAGTACTAGAGATAGCTGTAAAGGAAAAAAACTGTAGAGGAAGACAGGTGTTGGAATACACCCAGCAAAGTGTTTAGAACGTAGGTTGCAACGACTACTCCATGATGAAGAGATTGCTACGACTGAGGAATTCGTGGCGCGCCACATCAAATAAATGCAGAAGACTGATCACTCCAAAAAAAAAAAAAAAAAAAAAAAAAAAAAAAAAAAAAAAAAAAAAAAAAACCCTGATAGAAGAAAATCTACCGTTGTAATTCTAAAAGGTAGGTAAGGACATGTCATTACCTCTAAATGACTTTGCTGAAGAATTTTCGGGGATCATGTTCCATGAAGTATCATGCAACTTCCGTCGTTGTAATACAATTTGTAACATCTGAAATGGAGCCCGTTTTACTATTGTCTCCTACTGTATTTGTGTTTGACTGTTTTAAATACTTGTATAGCATACATGTTAATGCAATGTTTCTTCGGTTTTGGTCCACACAGAGCGAAGGTCCACGATTTTACTAATAATCGGAGAGGACAGAAATAAGCTTTTATACAGATGTTAGACATTGTGGATGTGCGATAACTCGTGACTTCCTGCCGAGAAACTAAAATCGATAAAATCAAACTATATTCACTATAAATTTTTGTGCAGACCATTATGTAGATCGCGTTATGTACTTTCATTCATTACCTAAACTGAGATCTCATAAAATAAGGTTAAGGGTCAGTTGAAATCCTTAGTGGGCAGATGGAGTAAACAAAACATGCAATAATAAATGAAGATACATTAAGCGATCTAATTTTCCTTTCGAAAAATGTACAAGGAAGGCACATGTTTATATGATGGTCCTATACTATACCAAGTAAATGTATGATGTTTTTGATGCCATTTGAAATCACGCAACGACGCCAACTTCAGAGACGTGTGGAATTTCCGACACCTCAACAGAATAAATCGAACGAAGACGCCTGGTGAGCAGGCTGATCAAATATGGTGTCTTGAGGATACAGGACAACGACGTAACAAGAATAGTAAGTATGAAAGCCAACATAATCTAAGATGCTGATTTAAATCGACCTCCCTTCATGAAGTTTCCTAATAATATGTATATTTAATAAACTATAAATTATAAATGACAGGATTGCCACCCCATATCGATAATCAGCTAGTTTTCATTAAAAACTATTTCATGAAATTTTTTCGACAGTTACTGTGACACAATTTCTTAAAGAAAATCAGTACCCATCACGAGAATAGATGTAAAAGAACGCCGACTGTTTCCCTATCAGTAATCACAGATCGCCAGGCTGGAAACCGATGAGCGTTTATTAGTAAATTGCCCTCACAAATTTGCTAATATAATAACATATATATATATATATATATATATATATATATATATATATATATGTGTGTGTGTGTGTGTGTGTATATATATATATATATAATTTGATAATTTCAATTCGAACGTGATGGTTTGGCAAATGTTAGTGCTGTCACGATTTTCTTTATCCCCCCGTTGGCGGAGGAACTGCGCAGCTGTCTTGCAGTTCCCTCCCATTATTATTGAAACGATTAAAAATATCGATAGCCCATTTCATAACAATATTATAAGATGTTTTATTTAACACTCCTACTGATGAAACAGCATCTAACGTTATTGATTTCCTCCTCGTTGCTACGTCAGTGGGAAAGCAACAAAAGTTACCTTTTACTTCTGAATGCATTTCTGTTATGTTGAAAACAAATATCCCCAAACAAAATTCTTCATTTTGCACAACACAGCACTCCGAAAAGGAATTAAGATAAACAGGCTGTACGAAACAGGAACAAAAACTCTTATCCTCACAAAAAACTTGCAACTATATTTGACATTTTCATCAGCATTAACGTACCTGCTATTTTCTGATATACTGGTGAAATGTAAGAAACGGACATGTCCACATTAGGCAAGACACCGAAATCCCAAGGCAACATGGTTCAGCCAAACACTTAAATAGCAGATGGATGTAACATCTTACACCATATCGGATTATCCTTGCTAATACCCTTTGATATAGACTCTCATAAAACTTCATTCAAGTAATGTCAGAGAGATAAATATTATATTTCATAGCTATTTAACGCCTTCAATCGATGATTCTGAACGACAAAATTATCAGTCAGTTAATATTCCATAGAGTGCCAGAATTACAGGACCTCTGCAACTCACAACTGCACACTTTTTGCAAAGTTTTAGGAATTATTGTTTTAAGGAGGCTCCGGTGCAGTCCTCTGCCAGTTATTTGAAGAATGCCGATTTGGTATCAATAATAGGAATGAAGTAAGTCATCATCAACATTAGGAGTCTGTGCAGCTCTTAGCATACGAAACAAAATCTAAAGATAAAGATTGTGAACGTCGATATGAACAAGTGAATATCGAAATTGTGTTTTATGTTAGAAAAATGCCAGCAACTTCAAAAATTTTAATAAAAGTCTTTTATACCGAAGATTCAATGATTTTCCTGCACAGTATTAATAAAGTTTCTGAATCTGGAAATTTGATTGGCGGGTTCAGCAACTGAGACAAATAATAATAAAGACCTTATGTGCATCAGTTTCGTAGAATTAGCATTGAAGAAGATTTAATATGTAAGACCTCAACAACTGAATGGCATGGTAATTAATGTAAACAGATCTGTTTAAGTTGAAGGTGATCCCTCCTAATTAGTTCTCAGAACGGAAGGTGGAATTCTCATTATGTCAAAGTCTACTAGAGTTTTACACATTTAAAGGCTGCGATGACACGGCTGCTCCCTTTAATAAAGGAAAAGTGAAAGGTTTTATGCATATTTCAGGAAACGAAACCTACAGAAGTACTTTCGATTCATTAACAGAGCAAATCCATATTTTCATAGACGAAACAACTGAAATGATACAAAAATTTACTCCTCTCACGTACTGCATAAAGCACAGCGCTTCTCCTCATGTTAATGATGTCAGATCTCGTATTATATAAGCAATTATTCAGCCAATAAAGAAAATCAGCACTTTGTGAAATAATTAGAAGCTTCAACTTGTATGCAATTCAACTGTAGTGAAGATAGTTAAAACAAAAACTTACTCACAACTAACGTAAATTCAATGTGGTTTAATGTTACCTATCCGTGTTGTATAAAACTGCTGCCGGTATCTTGCATATGAAGCATGGATAATTATTCAAGGTCAACAGTGTTTCTCGGGGACTCAACACCCTTACAACCTGTTGAAGTTTTAAATGTTATGTGCAGGGAAATAATGATGAAAATAAATCAGATTTGAATTAGAATGTATGTAAACACATTGTTTTTAAATTTTACAGTAAATCATATTGTTTCTGTTGCAACAAACAAACAAATCGGTTTGTAAAATGCTGATATAGTTTCTTACATTTCTTAACCACTTTAGTAAATAAAATACATACTAATAGACATGTATGCCTACATTACATATATTATTGTTATATTGTACATTTATTCCGCAGAAATTATTTCATTCCTCAAAATGTGTAACACCAATTGTAAATTTCATATACCTCAAAACCTTTTCCATTATTATTATTATTATAATTATTAATTGACCACATTTCAAATGTCATTGATATTTGTCTAACAATTAGTACAATTGTTATTCTTATTTAAGTTACAATTATTATCGCTGTCAGTGTAAGTATTATGTACCCGAAAACGAATTCTTGATTCTCTTATAGATGGGGCAAGAACGTGCATACTTCCTTTTAACACAGTCTACCGTACACAGTCAAAAAATCACTCCTGAGAATGTTATTAGATAGATTCAGTTGATACGACTTTCCATCAACGAGCAATACTTGTAAATATAAGTACTCTTCCGTCAAAAGCGAAAGTGTTAACGATCTTACGTTTGTGGCTCAGATATTACAAGAAGAGTGAAATATTTTTCATATTTGTTGGGCCACAGTTCTGTTGCTATTGACGTTTTGTTGTCATGTTCGTGTGGTTTTGCCTAGAGATGCCGTTGTGGTGGCTCACTTGATACGAAGGATAGTGTCGGTAACGCATTCCACACATGTTTCCTGTGTTCCGCATTCAGTGATTTGACTCGCAGTGTAGCGAGCAAAACTTCATGTTTTTCATTATTCGAAGGCTTTCTGTAAGACATCAGGTCTTCTGCTTTTTAATAACTGTATTTTTATTCTTAAAGGAAGACGACATTCTTCATTAAATAACTGTAGACCAAAAGAGAAAGGTAAAGAAACTGTTCTGTAATGTGCAGTTTCGTAGCTCCCGGGGTACGTAGGAAACCATACAAAGACAAATGAGGATTCAGCTTTTAGTTATTGCCGACTGTTACGGCACTACATACACTCTCCATTGCAGAAAGTATGTTACAAGCCAATGTAAAACGTACTGCTCACACTCACCAGATATCATATTCAGAAGTGCTGCTTACAGAGCACTTGGAGCGTTGGTGTTGCATACTAGAACAAAAGAGAACACAAGCGTTGCGACTGTATGTGTTAGGCTGCCTTTTTAATCTGTCTCCCACATTATAAATCTGTAACTTTCTCATCACATTGATATGTATATTCAGTGTCTCCTCCTCAAGCCTCGCTCTCGTACTCAATTATTGCAATATAAAATGACAACAATCCTAGAACTTGCCTATCCTAGAACTTGTCCACCTTTTCCAAGGCGACCGATACACCGTCATGTTAAAAATAATATTACCTACATTTTACAAATAATTTTATATGGAAATCTGGTAAGAGTAATTCACTCATGCACGTTTCCCTGTTTCCACCTGGAGACTTAAATAATCGTCTAGAAAAAGACAGACTCTCTTGTACAGTAACTTTGGCGTTATATTCAACTTTTCGCAATCAAACGATGCTTAATTTTTTAAGAAACCGCCGAAAAATTTATTAAATCTTTTTAATGAAAAATTGCTGTGAGGGATATGGGTTGGAAACCTTGTCACGTTATGTTTACTTAATCACTACATTAAAAAAAATACACGCCTCATTAGGAAAACTGATGATGAATCGTATACTAACACCACAGAAATTCATAGGATTGAAGTGCCGCAACGAATCGTCGGCAAAACATTACTAAAAGGTGGGTTCAGATCCCGCTTTCGCGGGAGAAAAAACATATATAGCTTGGAGTGGACTTAACATCAAACATCAACGAAACAATTTGTGGAAGTCACTCATGTTCAGCGATGAGTTCTGCGCCTCTTTGTAGCGGTGCACCGCCGGTTGCCGCCCTTCCCATACGCCACGAACACAATACCAGAAGACCGCCACTCAAGCAATAAACTTATTGTTGAATGGGAAAACCTCTGAGCGAATTAGTAGGCCGAAATCAGGTGAGCCAGGAAGCTTTGCCCATGGCCAAACATGTGACACGTACCCAACAATGAAGAAAAACGAGGAGAATGATTCTGATTCCGACATCTCTTTGAAGACTGACGTAAGCATGGATGATGGCATGCATTTGGAGATCCATACCCGATCCAATTCAAACGACAGATCCAACACATTTCGAGTGGATATATCTTGGCTTTATTTTGATAGTAAAGAGTAATTCAGAGATTTATCTGCAGCATAGGAAATGTACTGGGAAACAACCTACAGGCAATCTGTAAAGTCTATGGACAAGGGACAAAGACTTATTCGATTAAGTGAAAATGACATTTACCTTATTAATAATAGCGAAATTCCCAAATTGTCGTGCTACTGTTGGGGTGGGAAATATAAAACCTGGATTCTACTTTGTGTTTAACGGTCCTGTTGATGTTCATGAAAAAATTTAAGTTAGTGGTTCTCTTTTGTGTAGCTATTATTTGTATGTGTCTATATGTTAAGAATAACTGTAAACAGTTCAAAACGTCTCCTGGTTGGTTTTATAGCATTAAAAATAGGAAAAACAACCATCGAAATTTCTGTATTTCATTTTGATGTAGATTCATTACATAAATGTCCTAGAAATTTCCCTCATAGAAAAAGCACAGTGATGCATATAAATCACTTTATGTGTTCTCTATTTAATTTCTAGTAGCTCAACCTCCCATCTTCAATGCGCATAACAATGTTAATGATTAATGAAAACCACTGTAGCTGTATTATGACACAATAATTGTTTTATGTAACAGCAGAGGTGGTTTCCATTACTCATTAACAATAATGTGAGCTGTGGTGTTCCATATGACCAAGGTTAATTTAGGACAAGCATTATTATATTTAAGAATTTAAACAAGCAGGAATTCAAAGTTTTATTACATATAGTCTACATTTTTAAATTTAAAAAATGAAACGGTGTCATTTTAAAGCAGCTGATACTCTTTAACACTAACCTTTTTTCAGAAAGCTACTCTTTTTTTTGTCAACTGTACCAACTTCGTGATTTCCTATCATATTTAGTTCAGTTACTTCTAAGGTGAACAAGATCTAACAGTTTCATAAAAATTGAGCATGAAGAAGGTTTGTGTCAGACCTCATGTAAATGACGAGAGAAATACTTTTCCTTCTCAGTTGTCTCCATCGAAAGCTATGGCATTTAGTAGTGTGGAAACTTGTTCAGCCATGATAGTTACCTCAGCTGAGGGAAAAATAGGAAAATGGGTCGTCCGCAAAGAGCAAGAAACTACTAGCATTGGTTCATTTACTTTCGCTCGTGCTTTATATAGCACATTTAATGAGAGATAACACTTGTAGGTTACCGACGATAAATATTTAGTCACTTCACGATATCGATTCTTCTCTTTACTCTGAGTTCAGTGATACTATTTTTCCGCGTGGTACTTAATACGTCTATCAGTCAATTCGGTACTTTGCTCATAATCACGTCCTGTAAGAAATGAAAGTGGCATCCTGTCTTGGCATGAATTCTGTGCCATGGTCGATATTCCACTAAAGTGTTGATTCTCTTAAAGTATTGCCTGATTATCATTATAAAGAACGGTATTAATGTATTTCATAGATGTGTGATGCAACGAGAGAGACAAGATGAATTATTCTACACATAGTGTAACTTTGTGTGAAATAATTAGTAATGATAATAAACCATTCACTTATCAAAACGAAAACATGGGTATATAAAAATAGTATCAGTATTTTAAGGTGGAAAGTATCCTACTTACGAAGCTGAAAGACAGATCTTCACGTGAGATAGATTTCCTGGTATTACTAAACTCTAATATGGTATAGTAGAAATACCTCAAATCGTATGACGATGTATGTCGTATTTAAGGCTGAAACTGAAGTGAAAGTTTCCAGTCTGAGAAAAGATAAAACAACCTGCAACGGTACCAATGTTATTAATACTGTAAGGCCCGTTTTAGGACGGTGTAAAGAAGGAAGAGTGCAGTCCTAATACAACGAGGTAAGCAGCCGAACCACCAGGTTAACTGATTTAAAATATTCCGTTGTTTGTTTATTTCGCGTTTGATGCTCTTTGGTCACAACAAATACTGTAACAATTGCATATGTCGGTAGGGACAACAGCTGTTGCAGAGGTGCAAGAATACTGAAAGGTTGGAAGAGGAACAAATAGACTAGATAAATGACTTGCTCCTTAGCCCTATAACTCTTCTTCTGAACTGTTGTACCGAGCGAGGTGGCGCAGTGGTTAGCACACTGGACTCGCATTCGGAAGGACGACGGTTCAATCCCGGCCATCCTGATTTAGGTTTTCCGTGATTTCCCTAGATCACTTCAGGCAAATGCCGGGATGGTCCCTTTGAAAGGGCACGGCCGATTCCTTTTCCCATCCTTCCATAATTCGAGCTTGTGCTCCGTCTCTAATGACCTCGTTGTCGACTGGACGTTAAACACTAATTTTCTCCTTCTCCTCTTAACTGTTAACTCTGTTATGCGCCTTGGGTTCGTTATGTCTAGTGTTCTTTGCTGCACTGGAAACTTTTTCTTCGGCATGTTATAACGACATCACACATTTTCAATTGTTCCACTTGTGCCAATATTTGCAGTACGAGGAAGGAAAATAAGAAATGTGCAACGGTAGCAAAATCTCAAAACAGAGGTGAACCAGATGTACACATAATAATGTAAAATAGGAGATACCAATGACGAGTATGATACCAAAACTGAGATAAATAAAGGCTGTAAGGGAACAATAAATTACATAACCGCGTTTCACATCGCCGTATGGCTAACTTATTTGCTAGAGATTTTAACTGTTACCGTTGTTTTGTGGTAGATTTCAAATTTTAAATCGCAGTTACATATTGTTCACTCGCACTTGTGTGCAAATGATAACATGCTGGCTATCACCGGACTCGTCTATTTCTCCAGTTTAGTGCTATGGAGTGGAGTCACATGGGTGCTTTTGCGTATATGCAGACTAACGTCATTTCAAAATCAAGGATTTTAGGAGGAACGACTTTATAGACAGTGATGGATCAGCACATCTTCCATCGGCTTCTTTAAGGGTTAGAGAAGTTGTCACTAAGCCAATTATAAAGTTCCGAAACTTTAACGCGAAAGCGAAGGTAAACTTAATAGACTGAAAAAGCCTTGAACTTACGAAGTAAAATAACATACAAGTGTCAGTCTTCGAGTCTTGTAACATAGTATAATTGAATTTTATTGTTTGAATGAATTTTTTGTAACTGTTGATTTACTTTCTGGAAAGTTATTATATGGTATGAAGTTATTAGGGAGAGAGAGGGAAGGTCTAGATAACTTTTCAGAAGTTTGTGAAAAAAATCCGCAAACTGTTCGCCCAGTATGCAAATGTTTTTGTAGTTGCTTCGTCCGGACCTTTCGTTTCAAATCCTTGCCTGCATGTTTTGCGTCACAAACATAACTTTCGTTACCGCAGTCTGATGCATTCAGAACTTATCTTTGACGTTTGTATACATCGCGTGCAATATTAACCATTTGTGTTGCTCTACCTCCACCCGATTGTGCTCACACGTTCTCTGATGGAGGTTTGCTGACCTGCGTCTTTAAAGAAGCAGGTGGGCAACTTCATTGCCGCCGAAATATTTATGTTGTACACACGTGGGTTCCTGATACGTGTATTACAAATTTTGCTTTTAAATGAGCAGATATTTTAACTTTTTCCTTACAAATGTACTGTGTGAACTATTTGAAGCACGATATACACATGTGTGGCACACGTAAATCTTAGATCACGGATCGAATGAAATACTGCGATTAGTTAACATGTGAAGACTAGATACACATTTCGATCTCGGAAAGTAAAATAAAAAGTTTATGACCAAGTATTTCACTTCAGTATAGTAGGTCGGTGATTAACTACGTAGAATATGTAACTTCTATGGGAGGAAGATTATAAATAGACCCACAATGAAAACGTCTTCCAAGTGCCAAAGATGTCTAGGAAAATGCAGAACGACTGACTACATAATTGGTCTTTAATTAATAGTAAATACTTTACGGTAATTTTGATTCGCAAATATAGTAATTAAATGAATAATGTGAAGGGACTATATTTGTTAAGTCTGCGTAATGGCAATGTCTTCCCGTCTTAATGATAATATAGCGTGAGCTTATAGCAATAGGAAGGTAGATTTTAGCCATCGTATTGGATCACCTTCCAACATTCGGTTCATCCTTATTATTTAAATTAACTGTAAGTTATGTAGGGTTACATTAACAAGAACTAGCTATAAAACAGCATTTATTCTTGCAGCGCAAATCAATTGAGCTGTGGCTAGTTAACAAAGAGCGTTCTATAAGCAAAGTAGTAATAGAACTTAAGAAATTATTTTTATATATTGGAAATAAAAGATGAACAGAAACAATTTCTTTTTTCCATATCAAGTATATAACCAGAACAATTTTAGTCAGTAAATATGTACGTACTGGTCGACAAGAAACGAAGTGGCTAATTGTGGATACTTGTACACAGTTGATTAGCACAGTAAACGGCACTAACCTATGTGACAAATAAATGACTAAGAAAGGGACTGACATATGGGATATGAAGGGAAAGCGCAATTCTGCGAGATATATCGTCACTGCACGGCTGTGTAGTAAATAAATTTAAAACATATGTTCACGGTTCTGGAAGATTTATGAGAAGATGCCGGAGATTAATTTCGACTTTACTGGCGAGTAAGAAGGTAATAGTCGGGCATAAGTGAGTTTGTGTCAAACGACAACAAAACAGCTTCAAAAGTTGTAAACATCTAATTCGCCGACGTCACATCTACATGAGGACAGTATACCTTATAACAGTATCTCATAATCTTAAAACATATGAAATACGTACAGTGTACTTTGAGGTACGGATGATTCTTTCCTTGAAAAAATGGTGAGCGTGATAGGCTCTTTATTTACAATAAGAAGCCTATCAAATAAAATCTATTGTCCTGAATGTTTTCAAAACTTCTATAAAATTCGCGTATTCGATGAATTAAAATTAATTTATTTCGATATTATAAACTTTTAACGTTTTTCATTTATATGCTGAAAGAAAACGAAATAAGGAGAATGAGCATACCTGAAATCTCATCGTAATAAACCTTATGTCTTCAGCACTGAAGGACTATGGCAAAGAGCTGTGTTCTTTCTCAGTTTTGCGTGCAATTATATACGTCTGTACGGCAGTCATTCCTGTGATATTCCGGTAATGTTGTGAATCTCCCATCACGAGTTATCTGATTAATTTCTGGTATGCTTTAGAATCATCTCCCACATTAAGACACTATCTTTTCAAACGAAATTCTTAGTGACCTGAAAAACGAGAAGACAAAGAGTATTCCGACGCTCATCCATCGCAACACTTCACTTTCGGAACAAAACACCTGCTGAAGACACTGTACCACAGAGAGCTCACAATAAAGCTAGATGTACATTAGCGAGACATATTCGCATTAATGTCCTGTATAGTACTCGATGTTATTATCAATGAGTAATCTTTAAGCAAACTATCATAGCACGAGTAAACTCATCTGCGTGTAATTCATCTTCCTCTCATCATTTGACTTGATACTTGAACTCGTTAGGATCAGAATGCTGCTACATGCTTTCTATATAAGAATTGTCGTATAAGACAACACTATGGCGATTTTGGTTGCTTCGGCCAAACGAAATGTAAGTGGCATTACAGGTCTCGGAGGTAGATCAGAATCCGAAGAGGTAATATTTTCACCCTCAACTTAACGATGGGCTTTCAATTACACCTAAATGGCATGCGAATGCGAGGCTGTTATCATCTATTTCCATAACTCTCTAACATGCCCGAGTTGTATGAATACAAATGAGGGGATGTAATCGCATACTGAGTCCAAAGTTAACGTTGCCCACTTTTGCAATAAAAATTGCTGTAATCCAAATCAGAAGAGATAATATGCATTAGATCAAAAAAATTGAAAAGAAAACACGTAGATGTTTTGTGTAATCATCTGTCTAAAAGTACAAGTTAAAAAAAAATGGACAGACATTTGATGCACTTTAAAACAATACTCGAATTCCAGCACTATTTTTTGTTGATAAATGTAAGTGATCAAAAGCAATGATAACGGCAGTTCTTGTAAGGGAGATGTTACCTCTTGTGCCATTCGCATCCCATTTCCTGGTATTTTAAAGATTGTTGGAACTCTCTCACACCTTCGGACATAAATGACACAAATATGTCAAGTCCACAAAACATGGCTCGACGGTCGCCATAATCCGCCAGAAAAATATTCTCCAGTAAACTTTAAAATTATATGATTGCATATCGTTATATGCGTTGTGAGTAGAGTAATATACAGGTTCCTGACGACGAACATTGATACTTTCAGTGTGGATGCACAATACATCCGTACTCTTGCTGGAATCGGGTAAAGCTGAGATCAGGGAAGATAATGGAGAGTGGAAGTTACATGGGTAGTGTGTGACAAGTTAAGAAGTTTGTTTGGACGGATAGCGTGCTTGGAAACCGAACGAAGTGGTTCATGCCACCGCTACCGTAAAGTGGGAAATTTGGTTTTGTGTCCTGGTACAGCACAAGTTTTCACTTGTCGCCACTGGATTTATTTCAGTACCCGATTGCGGCTGGAGTCTAAGTTTCTCTTATATCTTCTAAGATATAAGTTTAACTTTTTTCATTTTCTTACTCCGTCCCTTTTTTGCTGTCCGTGACCTCGACCATCGTTCACAGGCACGTCAAATATTTTCCCAATTTATATCATTTCTTGCAGTAGACAAATATACGACCGCTGCTTTTCGATTCTTTTTTTCATTATCTAATTTAGTTCACAAATCATCAGATACACTATATTCAAACGCAGGTTGATGTTCTGTGGTTATTAAGTGTATGTAGCAGAGATTTTTTAATGTACGCTGTGATTTCATATTTATTTAATTTTTTGTGCATGAAAGAAAAAATTACAGAGTGTTTAATGTGTGGAGAAGATTCTGACAGCTAGCAGCGCTGTTGTCAGCTTTCAACTCTGAAGCGCTAACAGCTGCAGGTGAATCAACAGCCATCCATAGGTGTTACCATTGTAACATTTACAAAATCGCTTTCTAGCGTCTCGAAAATTCCTGAATTTAATATTTGGTTCGATTGTAGCCATTTTGACGCTTAACCTGCTGAGATCTAGTTTTCATGTTTCTCACCATTAAATGTTTTATCATATTATTATTTCCCAAAATTTTCAGTCTAACTTTTAAAAACTTTCATTGCTTCTGCAATATTTATGAGTTCTTGCATAAATTTCTCATTCCCTAATACCAGCGTTGTAACTGATCATTTATGATGTTTGTTCAAAAGAAGTGTACTGGTCATTAACTGTTTAAAAAATTCATTGATTTGTTTAACTATTTATTTCAGCAAGTGTAATATTGGCGTCTGAAGAAGTGGTGCTATAGTAATTATTTACAAAACCAATTTCTTTGAGCCTTCTGAGAGTTCTGTATTACGAATTGAAAGAGAAGAAATTAATGTGTATGATTTACTGAGATATGGGAAATATTCTTCAGAAATACCCAGGAGCAGAAAAATATTATATAGCGACATAGTTTTACTATTTCATTTTTGAGATTTTATTTCCACTGTTTTGAGATATTTAATAGTAACTAGATGCCCTAGTCTTAAAGTAGCTTACAGTACTATTAGGACGGTATATGGCTGTGGGATACTTTAGAATTAAAATTGAAGTTCCTAAGACAGTTAAAAGGAAGTTAAAGTGTACATTATTGCTTTATAGGAGTATAATAATCTAGAACAGTGTACTCTACTAAAGAAAAGTAACGGGTCCATTGTTACTCTTATGCTAACTCTTGTGCTAAGTAATTACATTTTGGATGACAACTTTTCTGTTACTTAGTGTTAGTCTTTTTGTGCAACGGTATCTGGTGCACTGGGAGGAACATGAAGTTAATTAGGATTGAAGAAGCAGTTCTTACATTTTCCTTCGTGCTTCAAAAGGGAAATTGTGGACACAGAGGATAGTGCGACTGCAGGGACTTATCTCTGGCACGCCTCACGTGAGACACACATTTCCAATTGATCGTCCCGCACTACCTTCGTAGTGCCCCTGCCCATTACACTCATTGCTCGCGGCTTTGCCGATTCCCGTAAGAGTTCGGGCAATGGGTGTGCAACAGCACAGAAAATGGTCAAATGGCCAGTGAGCCTTTTCTCTCTATATATGAAGACGGTATCTTTTCTATCGGACGTGTCTCGTGGGACGCATGCCATAGATGACACCCTGCAGTCACACCATTCTCATTGTCCTCGGTGGCTCCGATGGACACAGAGTCGGCCATATAAGCACGAGATCCTAGGTTCGAGTCCTGGTCGGGGCACACATTTCCAACTGCCCTCGTTGATGTATATCGACGCCTGTATGCAGCTAAGGGTATTCATTTCATTGTATTGACTTAATTGTAAATTCATTCTAACAAGCTTCACGGCCACCTATGGAATCTGTTCTTTTGGACATGCCCGGAAGAACAGATACCATCTACATATATGTATATATACATTTCAGGCTCACCGGCCATTTGACCTTCTTCTGTGCAGATGCACACACATTGCTCAAACTCTTACTGGAATCGGTAAATCCGCGAGTAATGAGTGTAATAGGCAGGGCAACTATGAATATAGTACGGGAAAATAAGTTGGGAATGTGGGTCTCTCGGAAGGCGTGCCAGAGATAAGTCCCTGCAGTCGCACTATCTTCTGTGTACTTGGTGGCTCGGATACATAGAGGATTTGTCATGTAAGCAGGAGATCCCAGGTTCGATTCCCGGTCGGGGCAGACATTTTCAACTGTCCCTGTTGACGTATGTCGACGCCTGTATGCAGCTAAAGGTTTTCATTTAATTGTATTGATTTAATTGTAAATTAATTCTAATGAGCTGCATAGTCACCGACCGTATCTGTTCTTTCGGAAATCTCCGAAAGAACAGATACCATCTTCATATATATAGTTAAGGCTCACCGGCCATTTGACCATCTTCTGTGCAGATGCACACACATTGCTCAAACTCTTACGGGCATTGGTAAAGCCGAGAGTAATTGTTCTGGCGTAACAAGACAGCTACGCCAAACGGAAGTAGCCGAAAGGCACGAGTAATCTCACGTAGGCTAGATAGAGGTCTGAGACAGGATACGTAATGAATGGTAGCGAGAAAAGTACGTAGCTGCTATAATACTTAACTTTTAGTCCATTATTTGTGTACAGCATTCCTTGATGATACAAGTGGGACTCTATCTTAAAATGTTTAATGGCGCCTTGCTAGGTCGTAGCCATTGACTTAGCTGAAGGCTATTCTAACTGTCTCTCGGCAAATGAGAGAAAGGCTACGTCAGTGTAGTTGCTAGCAAAGTCGTCGTACAACTGGGGCGAGTGCTAGTCCGTATCTCGAGACCTGCCTTGTGGTGGCGCTCGGTCTGCGATCACACAGTGGCGACACGTGGGTCCGACATGTACTAAATGGACCGCGGCCGATTTAAGCTACCACCTAGCAAGTGTGGTGTCTGGCAGTGACACCACATTCCTCCCCCGCAAATCGGCGAACGGTCGTGTTATAAGGCTTCCGCCCGCCGTGGGGAGGACCCCATGTTGACGTATGCGATAAGGTGGGGAGCCTAACAACAGGCGAGGCTGTGCCACCCGCACCCGGCCATTCAGTCCGAGGGGATCTAGGAAAAGCCTGAAAACCTAGTCCAGGGTGCACGTCAACATGCGGTGTATGCGCCCGTAAAGAGACAGGAGGGGCCGAAGGGTCGACCTCCATTGCGTCGGAGTACCCGACGCGCGATGACATCATGTGGTCCAGAGCGGGCAAGAGTTCCATTGCGGAGGACGGCTGGTCACGGGAAGCGATCGGCGGCGAGTGACCCAGGGAGGCGCTTGGCGGCCGCAGCGAAGCGTCGAATGCGGGCGGCGCCGGCGGGAGAACAGGCGGCGGCGGAGGCGGCTGCGGCGGCGCGTCGCCATGGGGCAAAATGGAAGGCATCGTCGGTAACACCTGGGGATGAGGCGAGCCAGTAGATGGGTCCCCAGGGCGCTGACCGGACGGCAACGTCGCTTAAAGCAGACGGGGAGCGGCATAACCCGTGCGACGACAGAAGCGCAGCTGATTGAGATGCCGACGCAGCTCACCAGAGGCCCCCAAAATCAAATACATCGCGCGGCCGAGGCAGCGAAGAATGCGCCCTGCGAGCCAACGCCATGAACCTCGATAGTTGCGATAGAATGCAATGTCGCCTGGAGCAAAAGCAGGAGTCTGCCGCTGCACAGGAACCTGATGCGGCGGATGCAACAAAGACATCAAGGTTCGATGAGGACGACAGTGGAGCAACTCAGCCGGCGAGCGACCATCTCGGGGCTGAGAGCGATACGATGACAATAAGAGCAACAACGCGTCCTCCCGAGAATGCGACTCTTTCAACTTCAACATCTGTGACTTGAAAGTCCGGACCAATCGTTCAGCGGCACCGTTTGATTGAGGCGAAAACGGCGCGGATGTCAGATGTTGAATACCATTGGCCTGGCAGAATGACTGAAATTCTGCGGACATGAATTGTGGGCCATTGTCGGAAACAATAGTCTGCGGAAGACCTTCAATGCAAAAGATAGCAGACAATGCTTGGATGGTGGCAGAGGACATCGTGGAAGACAACCGGACAACAAAAGGAAAATTACTGAAGGCACAGTCTGATTCACTGATAGGACCTGATTT
Organism: Schistocerca serialis cubense; assembly: GCF_023864345.2. Lineage (NCBI taxonomy): Eukaryota > Metazoa > Arthropoda > Insecta > Orthoptera > Acrididae > Schistocerca > Schistocerca serialis. The sequence continues at coordinate 313,244,355 of NC_064641.1, forward strand.
ACAATAGACAAGTTAAACAACTGAAATAAATCTAAACCAAACAAGTTCACTGCAGTAGAAGAACGAAGAACATTAAATGACACAAGTTTTGTTTGTCCCTTGTATGTTGCAAGAAGAGTGCACTGTCCTAACACAGGGATATTCTGTCCTGAATATGTAGTTAACTTAACATTTGCGGAATGCAACGGAGGTTTACCCAGTTGTTTGTACGTGTCGTGATTGAGCAATGAAACTACAGCTCCGGTATCGAGCTGGAATGGTATGACCTTGCCATTTAAGTCCAAATCTACAAAAAGTTTATTGTCCTGCTGGCGACAAGGGCGACTGTCTCGTGCAATTTGAACTGATACAGGTACAGCATCACTTGCTAATTGACGTGATTTCCGGCGACGTCGGCGCACACTTTGTGTGGGACGAACACCGTCACTGTTAGAGACAGTGGAACTGGACGAAGTGGAATTAACTACATGAATGTCCATGGGCGAAGGTCCACGAGCCTGAGTGTCCTTGGTTCGATTCCGGCGCGAAGCAAAAGGTCTGGAATGGTTGTGATTGTCTCATCTGAGCTTTTTCTGGCAAACACTTTGAACATGTCCTTTCTTATTACAGAAAAAGCAAATAGCTTGGCGTGACAGGCAATTTTCACGCGAATGTCTAGTAGCACACCGCGGGCATGATTTCACTGCAGTTGTATGCTGGCGCGGCACACCTGGTTTAGAGCGTGGCAACAGCTGCGCGGAGGTGTGCGAGTGCAGTTTACCGGGCCGTGCAGTGCGCCCGGCGGGCCGGTTAATGTTACACACGTCTGACGAAGTTGCAAATGAGTCCTGTGCAAAGTGAAGTGTCTCTTGTCTATCTAATATGTCTATCACTTGTTGAAGGGAGGGATTAACTAGTTTCAAAATTTGCTCCCTTATACGAACATCAGAAACGTTCTGTGCAATTGCATCACGTACCCTTGTATCTGAATAAGGGAGTCCACATTCACACTCAAAAGCACAATCCCTTGTAAGGCCTTGCAATGTTGCAACCGACTCCATATTAGTTTGACCGGCCGTACGTTTTGTACGAAAGAAAGTATACCTTTTTGCAACTACATTGACCGTTTCTTTGAAATAGGCGTCCAATGCCGACAAAATTTCTTCGTAGCACAGAGTTGCTACGTTGCGTCGGGGAAATAATTTCACTATCACATGGTACGTTTGCACCCCTACGCACGACAATAAATGAGGCTGCCGCTCGTTACCTTGATTTCTGTAGGCGGCGAGATGAAATCCAAACTGGCGTGACCACTTGGTCCATGTTTCTTGCGCCGCGTCAAAACTGCGAAACGGCGGTGCAGCTGCATGTTGTGGCTGCGGTAGCGGTGAAGCGGCGGCTGCCGCATCGTGTTGGAGTGCACGTTGACCCTGGACGAGCTGTCCAAGGGCATCCAATAACGCCTGCGTCTGCTGATTCTGCAAGCGATAAAATTCGGACAGTACATCTGGAGATTGTGGCGAAGCCATGACACAAGTAAATCAATTAGAAAGAACAAGACCCTTTCCGTTGACTCGTCGCCAACTGTTGTGGCGTAACAAGACAGCTACGCCACATTGAAGTAGCCAAAAGGCTCGCGTAATCTCACGTAGGCTAGTTAGAGGTCTGAAACAGGATACGTAATGAATGGTAGCAAGAAAGGTACGTAGCTGCTATAATACTTAACTTTTAGTCCATTGTTTGTGTACAGCATTCCTTGATGATACAAGTGAGACTCTATCTTAAAATGGTTAATGGCGCCTTGCTAGGTCGTAGCCATTGACTTAGCTGAGGGCTATTCTAACTGTCTCTCGGCAAATGAGAGAAAGGCTTCGTCAGTGTAGTCGCTAGCAAAGTCGTCGTACAACTGGGGCGAGTGCTCTTCCGTATCTCGAGACCTGCCTTGTGGTGGCGCTCGGTCTGCGATCACACAATGGCGACACGCGGGTCCGACATGTACTAAGGGACCGCGGCCGATTTAAAGCTACCACCTAGCAAGTGTGGTGTCTGACGGTGACACCACAGTAATGAGCAGGGGCACTACGAATATAGTATGGGGCAATAAGTTGGAAATGTGGGTCTCACAGAGGTGTGTCAGAGATAAGTCTCTGCAGTCGCACTGTACTCCGTGCCCTCGCTGGCTCAGATGGAAAGAGCATCTGCCATGTAAGTATGAGTTTCCGGGTTCCAGTCCCCGTAGGGGCACACATTTTCATCTCTCCCCGTTGACGTATTTCGACGCATTTCATTGTATTGATTTAATTGTAAATTCAGATATATTTTCCCAGATTTTATGTTTCTGAACCGTATTCTGCCAATAAATTGTTTTCCTACCACTAATAATTGTGTAAGCGCTTAAAAACACTACTCATGCAGTGAACGCAGTGGGATTTAAATTAACAGTCCGGAAAAAAAACGGTTCACTACACTCAACTGTGTAAACCTGGTAAAGTTCACTTACATTACTGTGAAAGCTTCTTTTATGCTCTTAACGATAGTGTTCTGTAGCTGCGTAGTGTACTAACTAAGAACGATTCTTTCATGTGATACAGCTCTATTTCGGAATAGGCCTACGCATTCTAATATGCTTTCTGAATTACTATTGTTCTCTGAAGAGCATTTGTCGTTTCATGGTGAGCCAGATGTTTTCCCCTTATATGCAATTTAGAAATACTGATGCACTTTTAGTACCACGCCAAAGTTATGAACATGAAAAACTAACATCATAACTATAGTAAAACCTGTTTTTACATTAGCAGACTACATTTTGTCGCCATTTTCGTTTGGTCCTGCCCTAAACTTTTTCTCTCTGAACTGCCTGTGTTCCTGCTATTAAAAATCTACATTCGGATGATACCTTGTCATCCTTCCCTTTAAACAACGTTTAGAGAGCTCCATCCTCACCTCTTCTTAAATTAATTGGATGATGATCCCAAATTATTCTGCTTTTCCTTCTCCTTTTCATTATTCGACACAATAACAATACTTAGATTTTACTGTCTGTTCACATCAAACAAAACTGTACGTTTAAAAACAATAAATGATTTACGTAACACATTAAAATTAAATGAATGGGTTTGATGATGAAAGTACGTTGCCTTTAATCTGCTGACACGTGCGTTTGTAAACACTGGACTTCTGACAATGGCGACGGTCAATTGACGTGGCGAAAAATATCCGCTGTGAGTGCAACCAGCCTTAAAGACCTGGTCAGAAAGAGCGCGGCCTGGCGGTCCGACCTATGGCCTTGAACAGCAACGGCAACGGCCAGGCCGCAGCGTTGTTGTAGTATATAGGTGTCCGTCACACAGAGTGCGACTCTGGCCGGCTCGCCACAACGGCAAACGTCGAGTTTCAACACAGACAGATTCGCAGCAGCCCGGAGCGGCTGTTTGCATTTGCTGGCGCACTTGACAGCATCGGCGCGAGGCAGATCTTTGATACCACGCTACACTTACAGGCTGTTATGTGATGAAGTTCAGTCCGTTTCCACGGTGTGACAGCTGACGCAGCAGCAACCTCTTTTGCCTGTGCAGCGTTCCTTGTCCCGGTCATCCGCCGTGCGTGACCCGCACAGGCAGACTGCGGCGTTGTGTCTGACCAGGCCTTCAAGACGCTGAAAATCAGTTTTTATCTTTCCTGTATGTTTGGAAACTGGCACCTCCGGGTTATGTTATAGGAACGAAGCCTAGAAACACAGGTGGCCCTTGTGACACCTAAGGGATTGAGACCACTCATTTCTAAGTCATTATCAAACTATCACAAACAAGCCATCATTGTCTCATTAATCATCAGTCACTTATTAGTCGTCATCTCTCTACAATATGCCATATCGATCAAATGCCTGGATGGTTAATGGCGTACCCTCGCTTGCAATACTGAAGTAAATGGCAACTGGCAAATGTTTCAAACTTGGTCCCAGTGTGGCGACCCCACATGATCATAGAGGGGAGACAAACAAAACTGGAAACGCATTTACGAAAAAAATTTGGCAGTCCTGCAAAGTTTAGATTCGTGTGCTATGCTGTATTCTTACTGGCAGACGCCCTAGTGGCAGCCACATCGGTTTTAGATGAATTCGCTGTTTCTCACAGATTTGCTGTTAAGGCGTCTCATTTTAAGAGTTAATGTTGTGGGAATATTCTGAATTGCGCTCGTAAATGCACATTTTGAGGCACAACGCCACGTCAGTAAGTGCACCACTGCTGAGAGATGTTAATAGGTGCTTAAAATAAATAATAACAATTTCAGATTGTTAAATAGGTAAGAATAAATTATTTTCTGTTTTTAAGTAAGAATAAATCCTTCATTTTCGCCTGCCTTAATACATTTTCTTGCTATCTACACTTTCCTCAGCTAGTCCCATGAAAAGTGAAAAAAAAACAGGGCTTTACTTTCTATTTTGTAAAGTAAAAACTACATGCACACAATAATTTCCACAACCCATAACAGATTCATGTCTTAACAAATTTTGTGAACTTTGGTTATAAGGATGATATGACTGTTTTATTGTTACAAACATATTAATGTAATTTAAATTACTGTTGTAAATTTAATATTAAGAACGATAGATGGCATACGATTGTGGAAATCGGTTATGTTACTAATAATGTGCAAAACGTGACTACTCACATATCTACATTACTTAAACAGAAATTGAATTCGTCTCAGGTCCTTCCCATAACTATCTACCACCTTTTCGATAAAGGACTCCTCCTCCGATTTTATCTTATCATGATGACCTGACACCATACACAAACAACTGAGTCCACTATCTGCCTTGGTAGTTCTTAGGCACATTTTCACGCGCCTGAGAGTGCTGCAAACAAACATGACGTAGGCCTATACTAATTCATACAGTGTAACCTTCTTCAATTGCTCTATTGTGATAATATTTCAAACGAGATTTAAAAATAATTTGAAGAAATGTTTCACCTGACTTAAGAAATTGTTTGAAAGTCTTTCTAATTAAGTAATTACAATCAGAAAAATGTTACTGTGGTAATTAAGTACCTGTTCTAGGCGCGCAGTCCGGAACCACGGGACTGCTACGGTCGCAGGTTCGAATCCTGCCTCGGGCATGGATGTGTGTGATGACTTTAGGTTAGTTAGGTTTAAGTAGTTCTAAGTTCTAGGGGACTGATGACCACAGAAGTTAAGTCCCATAGTGCTCAGAGCCATTTAATTAAGTACCTGAACGATCTTTCCGCAGAGCAGGTGGTTGCCGGTAAGCTAAAGGCTATCTTCAAGGCTGAAGCTACGGCGGGTAAGAGTTTGGCTTTGTCCAGTAGATTAGTCAGGCTTAATTCAGCAATATCTCCTTGAGTTACTTTATCACGTTTTCACATACTGATCCATGTCTGTGCTTCTTCAGTGAAGTTGTCTAAAGGATCGCCATAAAATGTTTTGATATTTTCAATTATCCTTTTCATATCTAGGTCGCTTTGGGATTTGATTACCTTTCCGTGCAAGCAGAAAATCTCAAAAGAGGTCTCGTTTTATTCTGAAAACCGTTCTTGCCAGGACTGGACTAGGGAATCCAAATACGGAATAAAGAGAGATTTTCTGTAGTACTCAGTGACAGAAACTGATGGATGATTTGAACGATGCATTTGTCGTACAACAACTCCCGGTTGTCAAATGCCAGTGATATCTATTCCAAGTGCTCTATAGTTGCTTTCAGCACTTTTCATTATCATTTCAAATTCGGCTTCCGCATTTTCTCTGTCATCCAATACCATTTTTACAATTCCTTGAATGTGTTCTGAAACTTCTAACAAGTTATGTTTACTGATTGTAGGATATTGGTGACAGATTCTAGTTTGGCTGAATATTTTGCTATGACTTTTAATATAACAATAAATGTTGGAGAAATAAGCGTGGAGTAAAGTTGCCAGGCTTTCTGCCTAGTTTCACTATCTCCTTCTCTAGGTAAAATTGCTAATGCTTCAACAAATTCTAGAAACTTATCATTAAATTTCCTTATAGACTTATGCTGCTCAGACCAGAGTGTCTCACTCAGTTTTGTAAGGTTCCCAACTAGGACTTTCCTTTACGTGCTCCCCGGAAAACAGAAATTCCATCTTTGATAGTACCAATGCCATTTCTAACCTCTGGTAAGGTGTTCAAATCATTCACAACTAAATTAAGTCTATGACTAGCACAATGATAGAAGCGAGCCTTGGGATATTTCTCAGCAATTATCTTCCGTACTCCGCCAATTTTACCGGCCATCATACTGTACCCGTCATAGCCTTGTCCTCTCATTATATCTAGATTTAAACCCCAAGCATATAAACTAGATATTATTGTGTTGGAGATATGTTTTGGGTATAACCTTGCTAATGGTGTAAATCCAAGGAAGTCTTCCCTGACAACATTAGTTGCAAGGTCAAAATAACGTGCAGAAAGAGAGAGTTTTTCTGTGCTGCAATATCCATTGTTTCGTCTGCCAAAACTGAAAATGATCCTCTTTCATTGATGGTATTAATCAAATCATTTCTTAGTACTTCGGCGCATACATCAATTAAATCATTTTGGGTTCTATGAGAAAAATAGGTAGCATTTTTAGTCGCACCCTCAAAATGTTTCCGCAATGTTTCGTCACCCGACTGTACCCTAAATTGTAACAAATCATCAAATACAGCATTTGAATTCGTTTTTTATCTTAAAGGTAAGTCATGTAATGCACAAAACAATACACAAGAAACAATTGATTTTAACTTTGCACGATTAGTTTGTACTAATTTCGCAAGATTCTCGTTGGCGAGTTCTTCCACACTTTTAGTTTTGTTTGTCACAACACTAATGAAATTATTAGACTTTTCTATTGCATCTTTATGCCGCTCGGAATTCATATGGATTTTTGCACATTCATGGAACTAATAGATATTTGTGAGTGGGTGGCCTATGAATAGCCGTGATGACTACCATGCATTATGCGTGGGTGGAAAAGCACACAAAACTTTCAGAGGGCACCTTTAACTGCATTCGAATAGACCAGCCACGGATATATTGACAGCCAGTCTGGTCGAAATGTTCTTTTTGTGCTGTCTATGTCATTCTTAAAA